>NW_019154177.1:530133-643967 GCF_002288905.1 Enhydra lutris kenyoni
CATGGAGCACTGGGTGTGGTGCAAAAATAATGAATACTGTTACGCTGAAAAAATAAAAAATTAAAAAAAAAGAGATATAAACCCATTTCCACACTAATAAAAATCACAACTCATAAGAAACACTAAGGCTGTGAAACAAGACCAAGCTGACCAATGAGAAGAGGCAGTTTCCCCTGAAGTAAGTGTTATGTGAAAATCATGTAAGAACTTCAATCAATAATGAAACTCACACTTCTGTGCAACCAAGTCTTTAAAAACGTGATTTTCTAAAATTAAAATATACTATAAAAAAACTGAGAAGTGAATCGTTTCTGTTGATAACCAAACTATCAGTCTGAGTAAGCCAATATAAGAAATATTGTTGTATTGTGTTGTGTTATACACAACTAATGAATCCTTGAACACTACATACAACAAAACTTCTAAGGTTCTATATGTTGGCTAACTGAACATGATAAAAAATTTTTAAAAATATGCTGCTGGTTACCAGAGGAGAGGTGGGGGGAGGGGGTGAAATAAGTGATGGGAATGAAGAAGGGCACTTTTGATGAGCACCAGGTGCTGTATGGAGTGTTGAATCACTATACTGTCACTGAAACAAATACTACACTGTAGGTTAAATAACTGAATTTTATTTATTTTTATTTTTTAAGATTTTGCTTACACATCAGAGGGAGAGAGAGAGAGAGAGCACAGAAGCAGGGGAAAAGGCAGAGGGAAAGTGAGAAGCAGAATCTCCGCTGAGCTGGGACCCCACCATGGAGCTTGATCCCAGGACTGTGGGATCATGGCCTGAGCTGAAGGCAGACATTTAACCAAATGAGCCACTCAGATGTCCCATTAAATTGAAATTAAACAAAAAAATTTATTATTTTTGGTTTTCTCTCTCTCTTTTTAATTCAAATTCAATTAGCCAACATATATTACATCATTAGTTTTTGGTGCAGTGTTCGATATTCACTAGTTGAGTAAAACACACAGTGCTCATCACATCACATGCCCTCCTTGTTGCCCATTACCCAGTTACTCATTCCCCCACCCACCTCCCTTTCCACAACCTTCAGTTTGTTTCCTGGAGTCAAGAGTCTCTCATGGTTTGATTCCCTCTCTGATTTCTTCCCATTCAGTTTTTCCTCCCTTCCCTATGATCCACTGTGCTATTTCTTATATTCCACATATGAATGAATAAAAATTTTTTAAAAAAGAATTATTCACCACAATCAAGTGGGATTTATGTATTCCTGGGCTGCAGGGATGGCTCAATATTGGCATATCAATCCATGTGATACACCACATTAATAAAAGGAAGGACAGGAACCATATGATCTTCACAATAGATGCAGAAAAAGCATTTGACAAAATACAATACCCATTCTTGGTAAAAACCCTTAACAAAGTAAGTATAGATGGAATATACTTCAACATCATAAAGGCCATATATGAAAGACCCACAGCTAATGTCATCCTCAATGGATGGAACAAGACAGAGATGTCCACTGTCGTCTTAACATCTGGAAGTCCTAGCCTCGGTGGTCTGACAACAAAAAGAAATAAAAGATATCCAAATCAGCAAAGAAGTCAAACTTTCACTATATGCAGATGACATGATACTCTATGTAGAAAACCTGAAGACTCCACCAAAAAATTGCTAGGATGGATACATGAATTCAGTAAAGTCGCAGGATAGAAAATCAATGTACAGAAACCTTTTGCATTTCTATACCCCAATAATGAAGCAGCAGAAAAAGAAACTGAGGAATCAATCCATTTAGAATTACACCAAAACCATAAGTTACCTAGGAGTAAACCTAATCAAAAAGGTAAACATGTATAATGTGAAAACTATAAAACATTGATGAAAGAAATTGAGGAGAACACAAAGAAATGGAAAAATATTCCATGTTCATGGGTTAGAAAAACAAATATTGTTAAAATTTCTATTCTATCCAAAGCAATCTACACGTTTAATGCAATACCTATCAAAATACCACCAGCATTTTTCACACACTGAGAGCAAACTATCCTAAAATTTTATGGAATCAATAAAGACCCCAAATAGCCAAGGCAATCTTGAAAATGAAAAGCAAAGCTGGAAGCATCATGACTCCAGACTTCAAACTATATTACAAACCTATAGTCATCAAGACAGTGTGTGGAACTGGCACAAAAACAGGCACAGAGATAAATGGAACAGAATAGAAAACCTAGAACTGAACCCCCAAATCTGTGATCAACTAATTTTCAACAAAACAGGAAAAAATACCCAATGGAAAAAAGACAGTGTTTTCAACAAATGGTACTGGGAAAACTGGATAGTAACATGCAGAAGAATGAAACTGGACTATTTCCTTACATTACACAAAAAAGTAAATTCAAAATGGATAAAGGTAATCATGTCAAAAAATGGGCAGATGACATGAACAGACACTTCTCCAATGAAGACATACAAATGGCTATCAGACACATGAAAAAATGTTCATCATCACTAGCCATCAGGGAGATTCAAATTAAAACCACATTGAGATACCACCTTACACCAGTTAGAACGGCCAAAATTAGCAAGCCAGGAAACAACGTGTGTTGGAGAGGATATGGAGAAAGGGGAACCCTCTTCCACTGTTGGTGGGAATGCAAGTTGGTGCAGCCACTTTGGAGAACAGTGTGGAGATTCCTCAAGAAATTAAAAATAGAGCTTCCCTATGACCCTGCCATTGCACTACTGTGTATTTACCCCAAAAATACAGATGTAGTGAAAAGAAGGACCATGTATACCCCAATGTTTATAGCAGCAATGGCCACGGTCGCCAAACTGTGGAAAGAAACAAGATGCCCTTCAATGGGCGAATGGATAAGGAAGATGTGGTCCATATACACTATGGAGTATGATGCCTCCATCAGAAAGGATGAATACCCAACTTTTGTAGCAACATGGATGGGACTGGAAGAGGTTATGCTGAGTGAAATAAGTCAAGCAGAGAGAGTCAATTATTTGTGGAGCATAACAAATAACATGGAGGACAAGGGGAGATGGAGAGGAGAAGGGAGTTGAGGGAAATTGGAAGGAGAGGTGAACCATGAGAGACTATGGACTCTGAAAAACAATCGGAGGGTTTTGAAGGGGCGGTGGTGGGAGGTTGGGAGAGCCAGGTGGTGGGTATTATGGAGGGCACGGATTGCATGGAGCACTGGGTGTGGTGCATAAACAATGAATTCTGTTACACTGAAAAGAAATTAATTAAAAAAAAGGATAAAGGACCCAAATGTGAGACAAGAATCCATCAAAATCCTAGAGGAAAACACAGGCAACCTCTTTGGTCTCAGCCATAGCAACTTCTTATTGGACACAAACCTGAAGGTAAGTGAAACAAAAGCATAAATGAATTCTTGGGACTTCATCAAGACTCAAAGCTTCTGTACAGAGGAGGAAACAATCAACAAAACTATAGGTTAGCATAGGGAATGGGAGAGGATATTTGCAAATGACATATCCAATAAAGGGTTAGTATCCAAAATATATAAAAAGCTTTTTATTTTTTATTTTTTATTTATTTTTTTAAAGATTTTATTTATTTATTTGACAGAGATAGATCACAAGTAGACGGAGAGGCAGGCAGAGAGAGAGAGAGAGAGAGAGGGAAGCAGGCTTCCTGCTGAGCAAAGAGCCCGATGCGGGACTTGATCCGAAGACCCTGAGATCATGACCTGAGCCGAAGGCAGCGGCTTAACCCACTGAGCCACCCAGGCGCCCTATAAAAAGCTCTTTAAACCCAACACCCCAAAAAACAAATAATCCAATTAAGAAATGTGCAGAAGCTGATCGTTCCCTTTGAGATCCAGAACACGACAAGGATGCCCACTCTCACCACTCTTGTTCAACATAGTATTAGAAGTCCTAGCAACAGCAATCAGACAACTAAGAGAAATAAGAGGTATTCGAATTGGCAATGAAGAAGTCAAACTCTCTCTCTTCGCAGATGACATGATAATTTATATGGAAAGCCCAAAAGACTCCACCCCCAAACTACTAGAACTCATACAGCAATTCAGTAATGTGGCAGGACACAAAATCAATGTACAGAAACCAGTTGTTTTCTTATACACTAAAAATGAAAATACAGAAAGAGAAATTAGAGAATCGATTCCATTTACTACAGCACCAAGAACCACAAGATACCTTAGAATAAACCTAACCAAAGAGGTAAAGGATCTGTACTGAAGGAACTACAGAACACTCATAAAAGAAATTGAAGAAGACACAAAAAGATGGAAGACCATTCCATGCTTATGGATCGGAAGAATAAACTTTGTTAAAATGTCTATACTGCCGGGGCGCCTGGGTGGCTCAGTGGGTTAAAGCCTTTGCCTTCAGCTCAGGTCATGATCCCAGGGTCCTGGGATCGAGCCCCACATCGGGCTCTGCTCAGCAGGGAGCCTGCTTCCTCCTCTCTCTCTGCCTGTTTCTCTGCCTACTTGTGATCTCTGTCTGTCAAATAAATGAAACCATGAGAGACTATGGACTCTGAAAAACAACCTGAGGGTCTTGAAGGGGCGGGAGGTGGGAGGTTGGGGGAACAAGGTGGTGGGTATTAGAGAGGCACGGATTGCATGGAGCACTGGGTGTGGTGCAAGTAACAATGAATACTGTTACGCTGAAAAGAAATTTAAAAAAAGTCTATGGAAGAGATTATGCTGAGTGAAATAAGTCAAGCAGAGAGAGTCAATTATCATATGGTTTCACTTATTTGTGGAGCATAACAAATAGCATGGAGGACAAGGGGAGTTAGGAGAAGGGAGTTGGGGGTAATTGGAAGTGCAGGTGAACCATGAGAGACTATGGACTCTGAAAAACAATCTGAGGGTTTTGAAGGGGCGGGGGGTGGGAGGTTGGGGGAACCAGGTGGTGGGTATTAGAGAGTCACAGATTGCATGGAGCACTGGGTGTGGTGCAAAAACAAGGAATACTGTTACGCTGAAAATTTAAAAAAAAAATTTTTTAAAAAAGTCTATACCGCCTAGAGCAAGCTATACTTCCAATGCCATCCCAATCAAAAATCCATGGGCATTTTTCAGAGTTGGAACAAACAATCCTAAAATTTGTATTGAATCAGAAGAGACCCCGAATTGCTAAGGAAATGTTAAAAAAGAAAAACAAAACTGGAGGCATCATGTTGCCTGATTTCAGGCTATATTACAAAGCTGTGATCACCAAGACAACATGGTACTGGCACAAAAACAGACACATAGACCAGTGGAACAGAGTAGAGAACCCAGATATGGACCCACAACTCTATCATCAAATAATCTTTGATAAAGCAGGAAAAAATATACAGTGGAAAAAAGAAAGTCCCTTCAATAAATGGTACTGGGAAAAATCAACAGCTACATATAAAAGAATGAAACTTGGCCATTCTCTTACACCATACACAAAGATAAACTTGAAATGGATAAAAGATCTCAACGTGAGGCAGGAATCTATCAAAATCCTAGAGGAGGACATAGGCAGTCACCTCTTTGACATCAGCCACAGCAATTTCTTTCAAGATATGTCTCCAAAGGTAAAGGAAACAAAAGCAAAAATGAACTTTTGGGACTTCATAGAGATCAAAACCTTCTGCACAGCAAAGGAAACAGTCAACAAAACAAAGAGGCAACCCATGGAATGGGAGAATATATTTGCAAATGACAGTGCAGACAAAGGTCTGATATCCAAGATCTATAAAGAACTCCTCAAACTCAACACACACAAAACAGATAATCATATCAAAAAATGGGCAGAAGATATGAACAGACACTTCTCCAATGAAGACATACAAATGGCTATCAGACACATGAAAAAATGTTCATCATCACTAGCCATCAGGGAGATTCAAATTAAAACCACATTGAGATACCACCTTACACCAGTTAGAATGGTCAAAATTAACAAGACAGGAAACAACAAGTGTTGGAGAGGATGTGGAGAAAGGGGAACCCTCTTACACTCTTGGTGGAGATGCAGCCACTTTGGAAAACAGTGTGCAGATTCCCTAAGAAATTAAAAATAGAGCTTCCCTATGACCCTGCAATTGCACTACTGGGTATTTACCCCAAAGATACAGATGTAGTGAAAAGAAGGGTCATCTGTATCCCAATGTTCATAGCAGCAATGGCCACGGTCACCAAACTGTGGAAAGAACCAAGATGCCCTTCAATGGATGAATAGATAAGGAAGATGTGGTCCATATACACTGTGGAGTATGATGCCTCCATCAGAAAGGATGAATACCCAACTTTTGTAGCAACATGGACGGGACTGGAAGAGATTATGCTGAGTGAAATAAGTTAAGCAGAGAGAGTCAATTATCATATGGTTTCACTTATTTGTGGAGCATAAGGAATAACACAGAGGACATGGGGAGATGGAAAGGAGAAGGGAGCTGGGGGAAATTGTGTGTGGGGGGGAGATGAACCATGAGAAACTGTGGGCTCTGAGGAACTAACTGAGGGTTTGGGAGGAGGGAAAGCGGGTGGGAGGTCGGGTAAGCCTGGTGGTAGGTATTAAGGAGGGTACATATTGCATGGAGCACTGGGTGTAGTGCATAAACAATGAATTCTGGAACACTGAAAAGAAATTTAAAAAAGAAATTTAAAAAATTTTTTTAAATCTAAAAAAAAAAAAAAAAAAGACATCCAGTTGGCTAACAGACACCTGAAGAAATGCTCAACATCACTCATTGTCAGGGAAATACCAGGATGAGATACCACCTCATACCTGTCAGGATGGCTAAAATTAACAACACAAGAAACAATGGGTCTTGGCCAGCATATAAGAAAGAGTTGCACTGTTTCTTGCACTGTTGCTGAGAATGCAAACTGGTGCAGCTAATCTGAAAAATAGTGTGGAGGTTCCTCAAAATTTAAAAATAGAACTAACCAATTATCCAGCAATTGCACTAGTAGGTGTTTACCCAAAGGATACAAACATACAGATATGAAGGTTTACAGGTATCTCCATGTTTGTAGCAGCATTACCAACAATAGCCAAACTATGGAGAGAGCCCAAATAACCATCAACTGATGAATGGTAAAGAAGATGTGGTATATATACAATGAAATATTACTCATCCATCGAGAAAGAATGAAATCTTGCTATTTACAATGATATGGATGGAGCTAGAGGGTATTATGCTAAGTGAAATAAGTCAGTCAGAGAAAGAGAAATACCATATGATTTCACTCATATGTAGAATTTAAGAAACAAAATAGATGAATATATGGGATGGGGGAAAAGAGAGAGGGAAATAAACCATAAGAGATTCAATGATAGAAAACAAACTGAGGGTGATGGAAGGAGGTTATTGAGGGATGGGCTAGAAGGGTGGTGGATATTAAGTAGGGTACTTTTTATGATGAGCACTGGGTGTTGTAAGTCAGTGATGAATCACTGAATTCTATTCCAGAAATCAATATTGCACCGTACATTAACCAACTAGAATTTAAATGAGTATTTGAAGAAAAAAGAACGTGTACAACTCAACATGCAAAATCCCCCAATAATCCAATCAAAAATGGGCAGGAGATATGAAAAGACATTCTCCAAGGAAGACATAGGGATGACCAACATACACATTAAGAGAAGGGGCGGGGGGTGGGAGGTTGGGGGATCCAGGTGGTGGGTATTAGAGAGGCACAGATTGCATGGAGCACTGGGTGTGGTGCAAAAATAATGAATACTGTTATGCTGAAAAAAATTAAAAAAGTAATAAAAAAGTAAAAAAAAAGAGATACTCAATATCACTGAGTATCAGGGAAGTACATATCAAAACTACAATGAGATACTATCTCACACAAGTTAGAATGGTTAAAATTAAAAACAAGAAACAATAGGTGTTGGTGAGGATGTGGAGAAAGGGGTACCCTCTCAGACAGCTGGGAATGCAAACTGGTGCAGCCACTCTGGAAAATGGTATGGACATTCTCAAAAAGTTAAAAATAGAACTGCCCTATGAACTGGGAACTGCACTAGGGATATTTACCTAAAATATACAAAAATGTTATTTCAAAGAGATACACACACCCAGATATTTATAGCAGCATTATCAGCAACAGTCAAGTTATGGAAATAGTCCAGGTGCCCATGGGCTGATGAATGGATAAAGATGTGCTATATATCTTGGAATATGCAATGGAACATAACTCAGCTGTAGAAAAGAATGAACTCTTGCCATTTGCAACAACATGGATGGAGCTTGAGAGTATTATGCTAAATGAAGTAAGTAAGTCAAAGACAGACAAATACCATATGATTTCACTCATGTGTAAAATTTAAAAAGCAAAAGAAATGAACAAAGCAGTAAAAAGAGAGAGAGAGAGAGAGACAAACCAAGAAACAGACTCTTAACTGTAGCAAATGAACTGATTGCTACCAGTGGGAGGTAGGTTGGGGTTGGGTAAATAGGTGATGGGGATGAAGGAATGCACTTGTGGTGATGAGCACAGGTGTTGTGTGGAAGGGATGAGTCACTATATTGTATACCCGAAACTAATATTACTACTAATATTAATTGCTGACATTAACTAACTGGAATATTTATTTATTTATAAGTGTAAGCAGGGAAGGGGCAGAGGGAGGAGAGAGAGAATCTCAAGTAGACTCCAGACTGAGCATGGAGTATGATGCAGGTCTCAATCTCACCACCATGAGATCATGACTTGAGCCAAAATCAAGAGTCAGACACTTACCCACACTTAGCCATCTATATGCCCCTAACTGAAATTTAAATAAAAACTTTTTTAAAATGAAAAGGCAACCTACTGAATAGATGATATTTCCAAATGATCTATCTGACAAGACATTAATATACATGATATATAAGGAACTAATGTGATTACTACATTAGTTTTACATTTGAGAGTTCTGAATTCATAAAATATACTCAAGGACAAAAAGGAAAAAAATTCGTACCCAGCCTATACAATATCAATCCTCTGTTGTAATATGGAACTCCAAAAGTGGGTTGGACTTCTATGATAGATCCATGGCTTCATAAAAATCAACCCCAAAATACTTGATTTGCCCCCTGTTGTTATATGCAGTAGCCAAACCCTCAGGGCTGCATTTACTTTAAACAAAAATTTCAGATTAAAAACATGTGTTACCAATGGGGCACCTGGGGGGGCTCAGTGGGTTAAAGCCTCTGCCTTTGGCTCAGGTCATGATCCCAGGGTTCTGGGATCAAGCCCCACACTGGGCTCTCTGCTCAGCAGGGAGCCTGCTTCCCCCTCCCCCTGCCTGCCTCTCTGCCTACTTGTGATCTCTGTCTGACAAATAAATAAATAAAATATTTTTAAAAGATGTGTTACCAAACAAAACACAACCCCGCAAAAACCCAAAAAACAAAAAACAGAAAACAAAAAACCCCACCACCACCAACAACAAAAAAACCTCATACGAATCAACAACAAACAACAATATGATTTAAAAGTTTAAAAGTTTCAATAGACATATTTTTAATAAGACATCTAGATGGCCATAGATACATGAAACAATATTCAACATTAATTATCAGGGAAATGCAAATCAAAACCACAGTGAGCTACCATCTCACACGCCTCAGAATGACTAGTATAAGAGACAAGAAATAACAGGTATTTGTATGGAAGAAGAGAAAGGGGAATGCTCTTGCACTGTTGGTGGAAATACAAACAGTTCAGCCACTCTGGAAAATAGTATGGAAAAAACTAAACATAGAACTAGAACTACCATTGTGGCAATTCCACTTTCAGGTTTTTATCTAAAGGAAATGAAACACTAATTTGAAAATATATAGGCACTTCTCTATTCATTGCAGCATTATTTATGTTAGCCAAAATACTAAAGCAACCAAGGTGTTTATCAAGAGATGAATAAAGAATACAAACACACAAACACACAATGGAATATTACTCAACCATAAAAAAGATTGAAATCTTACCATTTGTGACAACATGGATGGACTGCCAAGGTATTATGTGAGGTGAAATAAGTTTGATGAATAAAGATGAATACCATAGGATTTCATTTATAGTTGGAATCTTAAGAAGAAAAACAAAACAGACTCTTAAATACAGGGGAAAAACTTAAGGTTGCCAGAAGGGAGGGAGGTGGGGGTGGATGAAATAGATGAAGATAATTAAGAGGGACAAACTTTGTGTTATGAAATGATTAAGTTGTCAGGATGTAAAGTACAGCATAGGGAATACAGTCAGTAATATTGTAATAACTTTCTGTGGTCACACATTATATCTAGACTTATGATCATTTTGTAATGTATGCAAATATTGAATCACTATGTTATAAAACTAATACAACATTGTATGTTAACTATACTTCAGTGAAAAAATACTGTAAAAAATTTAATTCTTCATGGTAATTATCTTGTAATATGCAATGTTCAATATATTTTAATATCTGAAGCCCTTCAATTTTAGACATCTACTGAAAGTTTTTTAAAATTATATTTTTGCATAGCACACATTGTCTTTCTATTTCATTGCAAATACTTTATCTGCTTTGTAAAATTATAAAACTGAGAATTAACATTGAATGAACTGTTCAGCATCATAACATTTCATCAAGATATACACAGTAGCTCAAATCTGTTGGATGTTTTGAATATACCTGAGATGTCCATCTGGTCCAGTGTGCAAGTTAAAGCTTTTATTTCCTTGTTGACCTTTTGCTTAGATGATCTGTCCATTTCAGTGAGGGGGGTTTTAACATCCCCAACTATTATTGTATTATTGTTGATGTGTTTCTTTGATTTTGTTATTAATTGGTTTATGTAGTTGGCTGCTCCCATGTTAGGGGCATAGATATTTAAAATTGTTAGATATTCTTGTCATACAGATCATTTAAGTATGATATAGTGTCCTTCCTCATCTGTTATTATAGTCTTTGGCTTAAAATCTAATTGGTCTGATATAAGAATTGCCACCCCAGCTTTCTTTTGATGTCCATTAGCATGGTAAATTGTTTTCCACTCCCTCACTTTAAATCTGGAGGTGTCCTTGAGTCTAAAATGAGTTTCTTGCAGACAGCATCTCGATGGGTCTTGTTTGTTTGTTTTTTAAATTTTATTTATTTATTTCACAGAGAGAGAGAGATCGCAAATAGGCAGAGAGGCAGGCAGAGAGAGAGAGGGGGACTCTCTCTGCTGAGCAGAGAGCCTGATGCGGGGCTTGATCCCAGGACCCTGAGATCATGACCTGGGCCGAAGGCAGAGGCTTCACCCACTGAGCCACCAGGCACCCCAGGTCTTGTCTTTTTATCCATTCTGATACCCTGTGTCTTTTGATCGGGGCATTTAGCCCACTTACATTCAAGGTAACTATTGAAAGGTATGAATTTAGTGCCACTGTATTACCTGTAAGGTGACTGCTACTGTATATTGTCTGTTCTTTTCTCGTACGTTACTTTTAGGCTCTCTCTCTCTCTCTTTTTTTTAATATATTTAAAATTTTTTTTTCTTTTCAGCCTAACAGTATTCATTGTTTTTGCACCACACCCAGTGCTCCATGCAATCTGTGCCCTCCCTAATACCCACCACCTGGTTCCCCCAACTTCCCACCCCCTGCCCCTTCAAAACCCTCAGATTGTTTTTCAGAGTCCATAGTCTCTCATGGTTCACCTCCCCTTCCAATTTCCCTCAACTCCCTTCTCCTCTCCATCTCCCCTTGTCCTCCATGTTATTTGTTGTGTTCCACAAATAAGTGAAATTTAGGCTCTCTCTTTGCTTAGAGGACCCCTTTCAGTATTTTCTATGGGGCTGGTTTGGTGTTTGCAAATTCTTTTAGTTTTTGTTTGTCCTGGAACCTTCTTATTTCTCCTTCTATTTTCAATGACAGCTTAAATGGATATAGTATTCCTGGCTGCATATTTTTCTCATTTAGTGCTCTGAATATATCATACCAGTTCTTCCTGGCCTGCCAGTTCTCTGTGGATAGGTCTGCTGCCAATAATATTTCTCCCATTGTAGGTTACAGATCTCTCGTCTGGAACTGCTTTCAGGATTTTCTTTGTCTCTTAGACTTGTAAGTTTTACTATTAGATGATGGGGTGTTGACCTATTTTTATTGATTTTGATGAGGGTTCTCCGTGCCTCCTGGAATTTGATACTTGTTTCCTTCCCCAAATTAGGGAAGTTCTCCACCATAATTTGCTCCAGTATACCTTTGCCCCTCTTCTTCTGGGATCCCAATTATTCTAATATTGTTTCATCTTATGGTATCACTTATCTCTCAAATTCTCCCCTCGTGGTCCAGTAGCTGATTGTCTCTCTTTTGCTCGGCTTCTTTATTTTCTATCAGTTGGTCTTCTACATCACTAATTCTCTCTTCTGCCTCATTTATCCTAGCAGTAAGAGCCTCCATTATTGATTGCACCTCACTAATAGTATTTTTTTTTATTTCAACTTGGCTAGATTTAGTTCTTTTATTTCTCCAGAAAGGGATTTTATTTCTCCAGAAAAGGATTCCCTAATATCTTCTCTGCTTTATTCAAGGCATTGCTGCTCTTATTTACCTGATTCTTTTTTGAGATTAAAACTTTGTCTGTTTGGTTTTTTGTTTGTTTTGTCTTGTTTTGTTTTATTTTTTAATTTTTTTAAATTTCTTTTCAGCATAACACTATTCATTGTTTTTGTGCCACACCCAGTGCTCCATGCAATACATGCCCTCCACAATACCCACCACCTGGTTCCCCCAACCTCCCACCCCCCACCCCTTCAAACCCTCAGGTTGTTTTTCAGGGTCCATAGTCTCTCATGGTTCACCTCCCCTTCCAATTTCCCTCAGCTCCCTTCTCCTCTCCATTACCCCATGTCCTCCATGTTATTTGTTATGCTCCACAAATAAGTGAAACCATATGATAATTGACTCTCTCTGCTTGACTTATTTCATTCAGCATAATCTCTTCCAGTCCCGTCCATGTTGCTACAAAAGTTGGGTATTCATCCTTTCTGATGGAGGCATCATACTCCATAGTGTATATGGACCACATCTTCCTTATCCATTCGTCTGTTGAAGGGCATCTTGGTTCTTTCCACAGTTTGGCGACCATGGCCATTGCTGCTATGAACATTGGGTTACAGATGGCCCTTTTCACTACATCTGTATCTTTGGGGTAAATACCCAGTAGTGCAATGGCAGGGTCATAGGGAAGCTCTATTTTTAATTTCTTGAGGAATCTCCACACTGTTTTCCAAAGCGGCTGCACCAACTTGCATTCCCACCAACAGCGTAAGAGGGTTCCCAGAAAAGGAGAATTTTATCTGAAAAATAAGTCGTGTGGCAAGAGCTAGAGCTCAATATGCTATTTTCCCAGGTGTTGGAATTCTACAGTCTTATAGGATCTGTAGGCTTGTTGTCCACTTGTTCTTCAACCTGTCTTCATGGGGAGAGGGGCCTGCCATGCTGTTTCTCAGGTATCCCTGCCTGGGCAATGTTGTCCCAACCCCTCTCATGGGTGTGGGCTCAGTGGAAACTGGCCCTCTGGCTTTTGCTCCCTGGAGGCTTTTCACATCCCTTCAGAGGATTAGGGCAAAAATGGCTGTGCCCAAATCTCTGGCCCAGAGCAGAAAGGTTACAATCTGTTCTCTTTAATAAACTCTCCAGGACAGAGTCTCCACTTCTGTCTGTGCCCAAAACTGTAGCCTCCCATTGTGCGTGTCCACTGCAACTCTCTCAAAGGTAGACCCAAGAGCCCTAGAGTGCCACTGTCCTTTGTGTTTCTAAAACCACAAGCAGCCACAGGCTCCTGCAGACACCTGAAGCTGCTGGATCATGTCCGGGTGCCACCCTGATGTCCTTCTGGACAACTACCACCCTGTGAGCTTTTGCCCAGTTGCAGGCACTGGTTCTAGACTTTTTCAGGCTGCTCAGGAAAAGAGTGATTATCCACCAGTGCAGCTCAAGGTTTATGATGATCTGAGCTGAGAGCCCCCTCCTGGGCTCACTGACCATAACCTGCTTCCTGGCTCCACTGCTCAGGCAGTGTACTGGTTTAGGCACCCCCTTTCACCCTGTGGCTCCTCATATCCTGAGACCACAGTGACCTACCTAGAATTCTGCTTTTTCATTTCCAGAGTCCCTTTCAGAGAGGGATGTCTCTCACTAGAGTAGATTTCTAAAGGTTCTTATTTTGTGCTCCAGTGTTTTATCACTTTCCAGAACCCAGCTTATGGAGGGTTCCTCCTCATTCTGCTTATCTTCTGATATATCCCCACAGATTCACAACTGCGCACATCCCACCTTGCAAAAAGTAGTTGATTTTCTGCTTCTAGAGATTGTAATATATATATTCTTACATCTCAGGCTGATTTCGTGGGTATTCAAAATGGTTTGATAGATATCCAACTAAATTCAGGGGACCAGTTGAAATGACATCCCCTATTTCTCCACCATCTTGAATCCCTCCCCCAGCAGCCCTACTTTCACCTCCAGGATAGTTGCTACTTATTGACCATGTCACACCATGAGCCAATAACACCCATAACAACTATCCCCTGCCCAGGATGTCCCTGAATGGAAAGCTCAAAATAAAGCCATAAAACAATCTCTGTCCCTATAGTCTTCTTCTTAGTCACTCCCTGTATTCTTTGCAACTGAGCAGAAGGATATCAAAATTTAATAAATATTGTTTTTAAAAATATTTTATTTCTTTATTTGACAGGCAGAGATCACAAGTAGGCAGAGAGGCAGGCAGAGAGAGAGGAGGGGAAGCAGGCTCCCTGCTAAGCAGAGAGCCCAATGTGGGGCTCGATCCCAGGATCCTGGGATCATGACCTGAGCTGAAGGCAGAGGCTTTAACACACTGAGCCACCCAGGCACCCCATAAGCATTGTTCTTTTATAGACAGTGAGAAACTACGTTACATCCTCACAGAAATTATGCTGTTATTTCTGAGCAGAAAGTGAGAGTAACAGGGCCTGATCCTAGCTCCACCTATATAGGAAATTGGCACCAGTGAATGAAAGGCAACTAAGGATTGAACACAGTTAACTAGACAATCTACACAACAAAGTCAGTAATTTATACTTATTATTTTAGTGAAACTAATGAGAACAGTCAACACTTATAGCAATAGCTAAAAAGCAACAAATATATCTTTGGTTCATAATATTCAAAAGTCCAAATGCATGCAGCATGGTAATCAGCCTGAGGCAGGAACTGGAGAACAATTCTCTCTCCACTAAACAATACAGAAGATTTTGTTTAGTATCTGCACTCACCATTTGACCATAAGCTCCATGGTGCTGATGATTTTGTCTTATCTACCATTATATTCCCAGCCCTACTACATAATAGATGTATAAAGGAAAGTGAATGAACAAGAATTGGATCTGATGGAAAGAAAGCTATTTGATTATAACAGCATCTAAAAATGAATAAAAAATGCAAGTCTATTCCTGTAATTAGGGGTTTGGCATGTCAGGACTCAAACTAAGAATCTGGACCCTAAACTGGTGAGTGTGGACTTCTACTTGGCTGACACCTTGCACTGGGTAGTTCTGGGCACATGATGCAACAGCAATGGTCCTGCTGTGGCAATGAGGCTCCAGTGACTGGGAACTGAGACCCACCAGATCAAAGTGCCAGAGAACACAGAAGTTCCTTAAAGTTTTCTGTCTCAAAACTTTCAGACCCTTTTTGGGCTGGACATTTGGATGAAAGTTGTGGTTGAGCTTGGAGGAAAATAGAAAGAAGGAAAAAGAAAGAAATGTCAAGACACAAAATATATTGCTTGGTCTTTTATTTTGGTCTGTGTTTCAACTGTATTGAGCATTCTTTAAGAGAATGATGTTAAGTGTAGTCATTTCTATATCATACTGTGCCTCAGTCAGCACCCTGAAGAAAGTGAGGGCCTAATCAGTCACTGATGAATGGGGCTGAAGTCTCAGGGTGAACAAAATACAGCTAACTCTCCCCTACTTTGGGGCTAGATGGTAAATCTTCAGCTTTTTGCAATGAGTTTCTTCTCTCTTCACAAGTTAAGCTAGAGACCAATATATGTCAGCCACTTCAGTTATTCTGGGAATCCCAGGTCCTCCTCCCCAGTCTTATTAGCGCCCCCTTGACCTCCTTGTTCCTTAAGGTGTAGATGAGTGGATTAAGGGATGGGGTTGCAACAGTGTAGAAAAGGGTGAGGAACTTGTCCTGTTCCTGAGCATAGCGGTTCTTGGGTTGGAGGTAAACAGCTGTGACCGTGCCATAGAAGAGGGACACCACAAGAATGTGAGAAATGCAGGTGCTGAATGCCTTCTTCTGCCCTGCAGCTGACTTTATTTTCAGCACAGCCTTAGCAACAACCCCATATGAGGAAAGAATGATCACTAGGGGTACCACCAGGAGAATGATACTGGCTATGGACATCTGGATTTCATTGTAGGTAGTGTCTGCACTAGAGGCCTGAATCAGAGCTGGGACTTCACACACAATGTCATCCACCTTGTGATGGGAGCAGAAGGGCAACTGGAGGGTGGCGGGAGACTGGACCAGAGACTGGACTAGGCCAGTCCCCCATGCAAGGATGGCCAGCTCCAGGCAGAGTTTGGGGTGCATGATAGCAGTATATTGCAGTGGATGACACACTGCCACATAGCGGTCCACAGCCATGACCACAAGAAGGACACATTCAGTGGCCCCAAGCCATAAAAAGACATAGAGTTGAATGGCACAGCCAATGTAGCTGATGGTCTTCTTTGGACCCCAGAAATTAACTAACATCTGTGGAACGCAGCTGCTGGTGAAACAGAGATCTAGCAGGGAAAGGTTGCAAAGAAAGAAATACATGGGGATGTGGAGTTTAGGATCCTTTGAGGAAACAAGAATTATGACTATATTTCCTGCAACAGTCAAACAATAAAAGATCAGAACAACCCAGAAAAGTATCTTCTCCAAATGTGGCTTCTCAGAAAAGCCCAGGAGGATGAAATCACTGTGGCTGTCATTGCAAATTGTGATCATAGCTTCTGGAGCAGTCACCTCTTTGGAAAATTGTTCAAAAGTAATGCTCAAAAGCCTGTGATGGTTGCGATACAGAGGCAGAAAGAGGGGCAGTATGACTTATTTGACTCCTTCATACTCAAAGATGAGATTCTGCTACCTATAGTTTAGGGAAAAATAAAAGATTCAGTGACTTGTCCTAATCTTTGATACATGTCATTCATTAGGTCTGTTTCTTTTCCTCTTTTGCATCTTCTTCATATTTTACCCAATTAGAATTTCTCATTATAAATATTATGTAAAGGATATATTAAATAGCTATTAGTGAAAATCACTTTGCTAAGTAATAAGAGACTATCCTATCTTTGCTTTGTTGTACATTTACAACATTTATAATACAGTTTTTAATAAAAATTACTGTTTAACCATATCTTCTTTTGACCTTTATGTCTTCATTTTGTTGTCTTGTTTCTCTGTATCTTTATATCTCAATTTATCTGAACATTCTCCTCCCATTGTCTTCCCATCCTGTCCTTCAATCTTCTCCTTCTTCTTCCTCATTCCTTCTCACCTTCTCTTGATTTCTGAGCTTGAATTCCTCCTCAGTTACTTAATGCTATGTGATCTTAGGAAAGTTATTTAAACTTTTTTTTTCTTACCTTAGTTCTTTCCTTAGATTTTCTATTTGGAAAATAGAGTACAATCATAGAAACTACCTATGGGTGTTGGAGGAATTAAATGTGAAAACACAAAGAAAACAGAGAGAAAGAGAGAGAGATACAAGTAGAGAGAGAGAGAGAGAGAGAGAGAGAGAGCCTGGCCCATGGTAACTATGTGATGTGTGTTAGCTACAATTATCACCATGATAATGATGACACTATTCAAATGTTTGTTCCAGATTAAAAAAAATCAAAATAGATAGGCAACATTTTGTAGAGAATATGAGTGGCATCATTAAGAAAAAAGAAATATTATATGTCTATATAATCTCCTTTCTAAAATAATTAGGAATGCAATCATACTGTTGAGGATCCATATCTGTACTCTCTACTCTGTTCCATTGGCCTATATGTCTGTTTTTTTTGCCAGTACCATGCTGTCTTGGTGATCAGAGCTTTGTAGTAAAGCTTGAAATCCAGGCAACATGATTCCCCAGTTTGTTTTTCTTTTTCAATATTTCCTTAGCAATTTAGGGTCTTTTCTGGTTCCATACAAATTTTAGAATTCTTTGTTCTAGCACTTTGAAGAATGCCAGTGGAATTTTGATTAGGATGGCATTGAAAGTATAGATGCCTCTGGGCAGTAGAGACATTTTAACAATGTTTGTTCTTTTTTTTTTAATTTTTTAATTTATTTTCAGTGTAACAGTATTCATTTTTTATGTATTATAATATATATATATATATTTATTTATTTTTTCAGCATAACAGCATTCCTTGTTTTTGCACCACACCCAGTGCTCCATGCAATCCGTGCCCTCTCCAATACCCACCACCTGGTTCCCCTAACCTCCCACCCCCCGCCCCTTCAAAACCCTCAGATTGTTTTTCAGAGTCCATAGTCTCTCATGGTTCACCTCCCCTTCCAATTTCCCTCAACTCCCTTCTCCTCTCCATCTCCCCTTGTCCTCCATGCTATTTGTTATGCTCCACAAATAAGTGAAACCATATGATAATTGACTCTCTCTGCTTGACTTATTTCACTCAGCATAACCTCTTCCAGTCCCGTCCATGTTGCTACAAAAGTTGGGTATTCATCCTTTCTGATGGAGGCATCATACTCCATAGTGTATATGGACCACATCTTCCTTATCCATTCGTCTGTTGAAGGGCATCTTGGTTCTTTCCACAGTTTGGCGACCGTGGCCATTGCTGCTATAAACATTGGGGTACGGATGGCCCTTCTTTTCACTACATCTGTATCATTGGGGTAAATACCCAGTAGTGCAATTGCAGGGTCATAGGGAAGCTCTATTTTTAATTTCTTGAGGAATCTCCACACTGTTCTCCAAAGTGGCTGCACCAACTTGCATTCCCACCAACAGTGGAAGAGGGTTCCCCTTTCTCCACATCCCCTCCAACACATGTTGTTTCCTGTCTTGCTAATTTTGGCCACTCTAAGTGGTGTAAGGTGGTATCTCAATGTGGTTTTAATTTGAATCTCCCTGATGGCTAGTGATGATGAACATTTTTTCATGTGTCTGATAGCAATGTTTGTTCTTCTGATCCATGAGCATGAAATCCTTTTCCATCTTTTTGTGTCTTCTTCAATTTCTTTCATGAGTGTTCTGTAGTTCCTTGAGTACAGATCCTTTACCTCTTTGGTTAAGTTTATTCCAAGGTATCTTATGGTTCCTGATGTTAGAGTAAATGGAATCAATTCCCTAATATCCCTTTCTATATTTTCATTGTTAGTGTATAAGAAAGCAACTGATTTCTGTACATTGATTTTGTATCCTGCCACATTACTGAATTGCTCTATGAGTTCTAGTACTTTGGGTGTGGAGTCTTTTGAGTTTTCCATATAAAGTATCATGTCATCTGTGAAGAGAGAGAGTTCAACTTCTTTCTTACAAACTCTGTGGTCAAATAATCTTTGACAAAGCAGGAAAAAATATACAATGGAAAAAAGTCTCTTCAATGAATGGTGCTAGGAAAATTGGACAGCTATGTATAGAAGAATGAAACTCAACCATTCTCTCACACCATACACAAAGACAAACTCAAAATGGATGAAAGATCTCAATGTGGGGCAGGAATCTATCAAAATCCTAAAGGAGAACATAGGCATTAACCTCTTTGACATCAGCCACAGCAACTTCTTTCAAGACTCATCTCCAAAGGCAAAGGAAACCAAAGCGAAAATAAACATTTGGGACTTCATCAAGATCAAAAGCTTCTGCACAGCAAAGCAAACAGTCAACAAAACAAAGAGGCAACTCATGGAATGGGAGAAGATATTCACAAATGACAATACAGACAAAGGGCTGATATCCAAGATCTATAAAGAACTCTTCAAACCCAACACCCACAAAACAGATAATCACATCAAAAAATGGGCAGAAGACATGAACAGACACTTCTCCAATGAAGACACACAAATGGCTAACAGGCACATGAAAAAATGTTCATCATCATTAGCCATCAGGGAAATTCAAATCAAAACCACCTTGAGATACCAGTTTACACCAGTTAGAATGACCAAAATTCACAAGACAGAAAACAACAAGTGTTGGAGAGGATGTGGAGAAAGGCGAGCCCTCTTACACTGTTGATGAGAATGCAGTTGGTGCAGCCACTTTGGAAAACAGTATGGAGATTCCTCAAAAAATTAAAAGTAGAGCTACCCTATGACCCTGCAATTGCACTACTGGGTATTTACCCCAAAGATACAGATGTAGTGAAAAGAAGGGCGATCTATATCCCAATGTTCATAGCAGGAATGTCCATAATCGCCAAACTGTGGAAAGAGACAAGATGCCCTTCAACAGATGAATGGATAAAGAAGATATGGTCCATATATACTATGGAGTATTACGCCTCCATCAGAAAGGATGAATACCCAACTTTTGTATCAACATGGATGGGACCTGAGGAGATTATGCTGAGTGAAATAAGTCAAGCAAAGAGAGTCAATTATCATATGGTTTCACTTACTTGTGGAACATAAAGGATAAGGTAGAGGATATTAGGAGAAGGAAAGGAATAGTGAATTGGGGGAAATTGGAGGGAGAGATGAAGCATGAGGGACTGTGGATTCTGAGAAACAAACTTAGGGTTTGAAGGGGTGGGTGGGGTGGGGATGGGTGAGCCTGGTGGTGGGTATTAAGGAGGGCACATATTGCATGGAGCACTGGGTGTGATGCATAAACAATGAATCTTGGAACACTGAAAAAAATAAAATTAAGATGTTAAAGAAAAGTGGTAATTTACATTTTTATGTGATTATTTAACTAATGTTTGTCTCCCCTTCTGAACTGTAAGCTCCACTGAAAAGGGGCTGTGCCACTTACTTTCTTCTCTCCACTGTACTCCCAGAACCTAACATACATGCTTGTCACAGAGTAGGTGCTTTAAAAATACTTCAAGTGACTGAAACAATGAAAGAAAAAAAAAAGAAATGTAATCATACCAACTTTCCCGCCATTATAACTTACCTATCTTTATATTACAAAGCAGATATATCTGTATTTATTGTTCTTTCCTTTGCATAAAACCTGATTACAAAACAAGTTTGGGAAATGCACTATCTTTTATTCATTTATGCGGTAGATCAAAAGAGATTCAGGAAATACTTGTTTCACTCCATCACTGGCCTATTCACTTAATGTACTAAAGGGCTGAGTGCTCCTTTTCCTTCTTCACCTTTTGTGCTTTCCTCACTCTCGTTCCTGCTTCTCTGCTCTCATCAACTGTCCTATCCATGTGGCATGACAAAGTCTCTCCTCTTGTTAAGGTTGTTTATATGGTACTTTGTAAATTTCCAGTGTTTCTATTCACAGTGAGCCTTTGCCAATGGAGTCACCCAACAAGACTCACTGAAGGGAAACAATCAGTGTTAAAACAACAGATTTTGCCAATCTATGCCCCACAGTGATTCCTTCGAGTGCATGTTCATCCAAAAAATTTAAACTCCTAGACTCCCTTCCTTCTCCCAAATCAGTATATTTGACGAAGTCTTACTTATTCCAATCTTAAATAAAAATGTTCATTTTCCAAAAAAATTTCCAGTTTATCAAATATTAAGTTAAACCAAATCATCAAAAGGAAAAGTGAATTGGGGTAAATTGGAGGGGGGTCAGAGCATGAGAGACTGTGGACTCTGAGAAACAAACTGAGGGTTTTGGAGGAGAGGGGTTTCGGGGGTTGGGTGATCCTGGTGGTGGGTATTAAGGAGGGTATGTATTGCATGGAGCACTGGGTGTGGTGCCTAAACAATGAGTCTTGGAACACTGAAAAAATAAAATAAAATAAACATAAAAACATCCTAATGGTGGAATTGCAGATACTATTCCCACCTCTATGTTTTATAGTTTATCATCTTTTTCCCCAAATTATTCCACATAGAGTTGAGAAAATGCACCGATAATCAATGAATAGAGAGAGATTTTAATTAGAGATCTACAAATTAAACAGATATTTAGGATCAGTAGCAGCACAGCCAAACTTGTCTGAACTCTTACCATGTAACTGACAATTGCCAAATGAATTAGTTTATTTAATCCTCACAGAATTTTTTTTTTCAGGTAATAAAACATGCTTGATTCATCTTCCTATACCTTACCATATACTTTTCATCACTTTTAAATAGTCCTAATAATGATAAAGTGAACTGGAGAAAATGAAATGCTTGGAAATACAGTTCAAAATGTTTAAAATCCTATTAAAAAAATAAAGTTGGTCAAATGGCCCACGCAAGCAAGAATTCTCAGAAAAATCATGGCATGACCTGATACAATCTATTTTATAGTCATACCTTCGAGGTGAATTCTTGATCTCAGTTTAACCCAGTTGAAGAACATGATAAATCATCATGCAGTTATTTATCTAAAGTTTTCACAGCAGTATGTGTTTTTGCTTTCACACAACTTGCTCGAAGTTCCTCTCCAAATATTCTGGCCTTACTGATTCCTATCTGATCCCCTGTACTGGATTGTGTCTGACTTTATCCACACACTAGAAGTAGACCCATCAGTCAGTAGTCCCCATGCTCACAGGTAGCTCCCAAACACGGTATCACTCATGTCTCATATCTTTGTTTCACTACTGTGCATTTTAGAAAATCCATACCTCTTCTTCCAGTCTCTGTCCTCTTTTCTGTACTATTGTTCCTTTATTTTCTGTAGCATTTTTGCAAAGTAGAGTTGAAATGTTAGCATTTTGTTTGTAAATCTGAGTTTGATACTTCAGGGAAAGAATAAAGTGTGATGTTTAAAAGAATCTCAGAGTCTTGCAGATTTTCTCATCGTCTAAACCAAGCTACCTCCTCTTCTATCCTGTGACTTTCATCCACTTGCAGTAACTACTGGTTTGTATTCTTTGTCTATTAAGGTTGCTCCTTCTTTTCTGCTTTCCTTCTTCCTTCCTTCTTTCCTTCCTTCCTTTCCTTTTTGATAGTAATGTTTATACCTATTTATATCCTTATCTATGTATCTGTATCTCCATCCATCCATGTTCTTTCTCTCAGTTGCTTTCTACTTTCTCACCATTAGAGATGTATGTTTCCTCCATGGATCAACTATTCTCCAAAGGTTCATGGGTTGGAGGAGAGAGTCTTTAAGTAACTGTTTACTGCACAATATACAAGAATTCTCTTCATCACTGTTCTGTTGACACTTGTCTTGTTCCCTCAAATATCAATTTTCCCTGTGATTTTTCTCTTAGCTCACCTCCTCTGCCTGTCAGAACAGGAAAAACTCCTGAGACTCAGTTAAGTGTGATTCCTGTGGCTGCCAGTGTGGAATACAATATTTACAATATTTACATCTCACCTTCTAAGGCAGGTGTCTCTGGTGCCAATGTAGCTCACTTTCTCAGCCTACCTCTGATTTCAGCAGAGCTGCAATGAACAGTTCTGTGTGAACCCAGATTCATCTTACACACCCTGACAGTGACCCATTTTGAGCAGGCTGCGTATGTCTTCCCTGTCTGCTTCAAGGCTTTTTCTGACACAGGGGGAGCCAACCTGGCACTTAGACAAGTGCCATGCAGAAACCTAAGAGATTTAATGACCCTAGGGGAAATCTTCAAACAAGGCAGGATGGTAATTAGTGAGAAATGCAACCCTTCTTTCAAGCAGAAGCATACTTCCTCTATGCTTTTCAGGAGGTCCTGGGAGAACTGAGCTCACGTAGTGCACAACTTGGCTACTACACCCTTAGGTTGGTTTGCTTTCTTATCTCTCTCACTCTGCTTCCCTCACTCATTCTTCTTGAAATCACCTCCTAAATCAAATGTTCAAACCTAAAATCTTCTCTCAAGCTCTGTTTTTAGGGCACCTAAGCAGAGTTGCAAGAGGAGAAAGCATTCTTAGATGACCTTTCACAAGAGGCATCACTCACCAGACAGCAACAAACGTCTCATTAATTTGGGGCAAATGGAATTGTGGTAACTCACAGCATGCTCTAACATCAGCATCACTAATGAATGGTCTTACCTGGTGTGGCTTGGCAGGAGGTACATGTAGGAGGAGAAGCTTTGGGGTATATGGTACATCTAACCCTTGAGAGATATGGGAGTAGTGATAATTAGATTATTATTAGGTTTGCTGGTTTTCATTGACTGTCTTAGGAGCCTCGAAGAAAAAGAATAGTATTCTTCAGCCAACCAATTATCAACCTAGTGTTGTGGTTCTCAAACTGCTTGTTACCAAGAGTTCTTGGTTCAATAGGTCTGGGGTGAGGCCCAAGAATTGATATTTCTAACAGGGTCCCAGGCGATGATGATGTTTCAGGTCCAGGGACACACTTTGAGAATGCTAACTTAGGGAATGTTACAAAAGCAAATAGGTTTCATGTAAGCGTCAAAGGAAATTCCTATATGCTATATAGGGAAGACTGTTGAAAATCAAACCCAGGACTTAGTTGTTAGGGCTACAAGGCTGCAAGGGAGACAAAATAATCTCAATAGTCCTTTTATGGTAAAGCCAAGACACTTATGGTGAAGGATTCAGACAATGAGACCTGGGGTAGCAACTATCTATTCAGTTGCATCTTAACATGAACTTCCAGATTTCTCTGAACCTTCCAAACTGGAGAAATGAGTCTCCCACATCTTGCTAGAGAAGAGAAGGCTCCACTTGCCTGGAGATAACGTAATGATGACACAGTCCTTCCTCAAAATCTCTCATGGCCCTTAATCAGCACCTTGAGAGCCATGACTATGGTCCCTGCTATCAGAGGAAGTGGCTTATTCTAAAATCTGTAGGACTTGAGTAACATGTACCATCAGGGACTCTTAGAGGTAAAACAACATAAAGCTGGATGTAGGAAGCTTATAGACATGGAGACACTTTTCCAAGATCTAGGAATTGAACTACTGGAAAGGAACTCCCGGATCCAGTATAACAGTATAGGGATGTCCATATACACATATATACCACATCTTCTTTATCCATTAAGCTCTGGATGCACACTGGGTTGCTTCTATAATTTGTATAATTTGACTATTGTAAATAACACTGCAATAAACATAGCAGTTCATATTTCTTTTCAAGTATGTGTTTTTGTTTTCTTTGGGTGAATACCCTATAGTGGAATTACTGGATCCTATCATAATTCTATTTTTAACTTTTTGAGGCACCTCCATACTGTTTTCCATAATAGCTGCACCAATTTACATTCCCACCAAAAATGCATGAGTGTTCCTCTTTCTCCAATCCTCACCAACACTTGTAATTTCTTGTCTTTTTTACTTTAGCAATTCTAGCAATGTAAGGTGATATCTTGTTGTGGTTTTTATTTGAATTTCCCTGATAATTAGTAATGTTGAGCACCTTTTCATGTGTCTGTTGGCCATCTGTATGTCTTTTTTGGAAAAATGTCTATTCAGTTTCTCTGCCCACTTTTTAATCAGATTACTATTTTTTCTGTTGACTTGTATAAGTTCTTTATATATTTTAGATGTTAGGCCCTTATCAGATATATCATTTGCAAGTATCTTCTCCCATTCAGTAGGCTGCTTTTTTGTTTTGTTGATGGTCCTTTACTGTACAAAAGTTTTGTATTTTGATGGAGTTCCAATATTTATTTCTGTTTTTATTTCCCAGCAGCACACCAGAGGCTGTTTTTCAAGAGGTGTAAAATCCTCTAGTACAAATATGAGGGTTTTCCTAAAACCCTAAGGGTTTTCTTTTTTTTCTTTTTTAATTTTTTTATTTCTTTTCAGCGTAACAGTATTGTTTTTTTTTAATTTTTTAAATTTATTTTTCAGCATAACAGTATTCATTGTTTTTGCACCACACCCAGTGCTCCATGTAATCCGTGCCCTCCCTAATATCCACCACCTGGTTCCCTCAACCTCCCACCCACCCCCGCCCCTTCAAAACCCTCAGGTTGTTTTTCAGAGTTCATAGTCTCTCATGGTTAACCTCCCCTTCCAATTTCTCTCAACTCCCTTCTCGGTTTTCTTTTGGTTTTCCCATAAACTTGGCATATCCTGATGCTATTTTTTTTTTAACCAGAAGTTAAAACTCTACTACCATAAGGCCTTACAAAATGTATGGCTCAGGTTTCAGGGTGACTTCTACTGTAGTGTAGACCTGCCTTGGAACACATTCAAAGCTGGAGTCTTCTGTGTTACCAGTACCTGTACTGGAGCAATATTCCACAGTGTCGAATATGCTTACTACAATACACAGAGAGACATGCCAGGCACTTCTCTTCCTTTTTAATGATAAGATATTCTTTTTGTGTGTGTGTGTGAGACACTTCCCAATTTTTTTTTTGATAAGATATTCTTAAAGCAACAGTGTGTTATACTTTCTTTTTTGTTTTTGTAATTGTTTTTTAACATCTTAATTTTATTCTTTTCAATGTTCCAAGATTCATTGTTTATGCACTATACCTAGTGTTCCATGCAATTCGTGCCCTCCTTAATACCCAACACCAGGCTCACCCATCCCGCCAAACCCCTCCCCTCCAAAACCCTCAGAATTTTTTTGTTTTGCAGAATTCTCAGTGTCAGAATCCACAGTCTCTCATTTTTCGTCTCCTCCTCCAATTTACCCCAATTCACTTCTCCTTTCCTTCTTCTAATGTCCTCCATTTTATTCCTTACATTCCACAAGCTAAGTGGAATGTAAGGAATAATGATATTATGATATTTGATATGATATCAAATATGATATGATATATGATAATATGATATCATGATAATTGACTCTCTCTGCTTGACTTATTTCACTCAGCATAATCTCCTCCAGTCCCTTCCATGTTGATACAATACCCTGCAATTGCACTACTGGGTATTTACCCCAAAGATACAGATGTAATAAAGAAGGGCCATATGTACCCCAATGTTCATAGCAGCAATGGCCACAGTCACCAAACTGTGAAAAGAGCCAAGATGCCCTTTAACAGATGAGTGGATAAAGAAGATATGGTCCATATATACAATGGATTATTATGACTCCCTCAGAAAGAATGAATACCCAACTTTTGTATCAACATGGATGTAACTGGGGGAGATTATGCTGAATGAAATAAGTCAAGCAGAGAGAGTCAATTATCATATGGTTTCACTTACTTGTGGTGCATAAGGAATAACAGGGAGGACGTTGAGAGTTGGAGAGGAGTGTGAAGTGGGGGAAGTCAGAGGGGGAGATGAACCATGAGAGACTATGGACTCTGAGTAACAAACTGAGGGTTGATTTTGGAGGGGAGAAGGGTGGTGGGTTGGGTGAGCTTGGTGGTGGATATTGAGGAGGGCATGTATTGCATGGAGCACTGGGTGTGCTGCATAAACAATGAATCTTGGAACACTGAAAAATATTAAATTTAAAAAATTTTAAAAATAAAAGATGAGACTCTCCCCCCCCCCGCCGCCACCAAAATCTACCCCCAGAGCAATCTACCCTATGGATACAGTCCCTATCAAAATAGCATTGACATTTTTCACAGAGCTGGAACAAACAATTCTAAAATTTGTATGGAAAAAGAAAAGACCCCGAATTTCCAGGGGAATGTAGAAAAAGAAAACCAAAGCTGGGGACATCATGATGCCTGATTTCAAGCTCTATTACCAAGTCATAGTCACCAAGACAATATGGTATTGGCACAAAAAAGACACATAGACCCATGGAATAGAATAGAGACCCCAGAAATGGACCCTCAACTCTTTGATCAACTAATCTTCAATAAAGCAGGATAAAATATCCAATGGAAAAAAAAGACAGTCTCTTCAGGAAGCAGTGCTGGGGAAATTGTACAGCCACATGCAGAAGAATGAAACCGGACCATTCTCTTACACCATACACAAAGATAAACTCTAAGTGGATGAAAGACAACAATGTGAGACAGGAATTCATCAAAATCCTAGAGGAGAACATAGCCAATAATCTTTTTGACATTGGTCACAGTGACCTCTTTCAACACATGTCCCTAAAGGCAAGGGAAACAAAAGTAAAGGTAAAGTTCTGGGACTTCATCAAAATAAAAAGCTTCTGCACAACAAAGGAAATAGTCAACAAAACTAAGAGGCAACCCACAATGGGAGAAGATATTTTCAAATGACAGAACAGATGAAGGGCTCCTATCCAAGATCTATAAAGAACTTCTCAAATTCAACACCCAAAAAAACAAATAATCCAGTCAAAAAATGGGCAGAACATATGAACAGACACCTCTCAAAAACGACATACAAATGGCTAACAGACAAATGTAAATAAGCTCAACATCACTTGGCATCAGGAAAATACAAATCACAACCACAATGAGATACCCCTTTCCACCAGTTAGAATGGATATAAATAACAAGACGGGGGACAAAAAGTGTTGATGAGGTTGTGGAAAAAGGGGAACGCTCTTATACTGTTCGTGGGAATGCAAGCTGATGCAGTCACTCTGGAAAACAGCTTGGAGGTTCCTCAGAAAGTTAAAAATAGAACTGCCCTACAACCCACCAATCGCACTAATGGGTATTTACCCCAAAGATACAGATGCAGAGAAAAGTAGGGGCACATGCTCCCCAATGTTCACAGCAGCAATGTCCACAATAGCCAAACTATGGAAGGAGCCAAGATGCCCTTCAACAGACAAATGGATAAAGAAGATGTGGCTGATATCGAAGAGGTTACTGCCTATATTCTCCTCTAGGATTCTGATGGATTCCTCTCATGTTGAGGTCTTTTTTCCATTTTGAGTTTATTTTTGTGTACGGTGTAAGAGAATGGTCAAGTTTCATTCTTCTACATATAGCTGTCCAGTTTTCCCAGCACCATTTATTGAAGAGACTGTCTTTATTCCACTGATATGTCTCCAAAGGCAAAGGAAACAAAAGCAAAAATGAACTTTTGGGACTTCACCAAAATCAAAAGCTTCTGCACAGCAAAGGAAATAGTCAACAAAACAAAGAGGCAACCCACGGAATGGGAGAAGATATTTGCAAGTGACAGTGCAGACAAAAGGTTGATATCCAGGATCTATAGAGAACTCCTGAAACTCAACACACACAAAACAGACAATCATATAAAAAAATGGGCAGAAGATATGGACAGACACTTCTCCAATGAAGACATACAAATGGCTATCAGACACATGAAAAAATGTTCATCATCACTGGCCATCAGGGAGATTCAAATTAAAACCACATTGAGATATCACCTTACACCAGTTAGAATGGCCAAAATTAGCAAGACAGGAAACAACATGTGTTGGAGGGGATGTGGAGAAAGGGGAACCTTCTTCCACTGTTGGTGGGAATGCAAGTTGGTGCAGCCACTTTGGAGAACAGTGTGGAGATTCCTCAAGAAATTAAAAATAGAGCTTCCCTATGACCCTGCAGTTGCACTCCTGGGTATTTACCCCAAAGATACAGATGTAGTGAAAAGAAGGGCCAAGTATACCTCAATGTTTATAGCAGCAATGGCCATGGTCGCCAAACTGTGGAAAGAACCAAGATGCCCTTCAACAGACGAATGGATAAGGAAGATGTGGTCCATATACACTATGGAGTATGATGCCTCCATCAGAAAGGATAATATCCAACTTTTTAGCAACATGGACGGGACTGGAAGCGATTATGCTGAGTGAAATAAGTCAAGCAGAGAGAGTCAATTATCATATGGTTTCACTTATTTGTGGAGCATAACAAATAACATGGAGGACATGGGGAGTTAGAGAGGAGAAGGGAGTTGATGGAAATTGGAAGGGGAGGTGAACCATGAGAGACTATGGACTCTGAAAAACAATCTGAGGGTTTTGAAGGGGCGGGGGGTGGGAGGTTAGGGGAACCAGGTGGTGGGTATTGGAGAGGGCACGGATTGCATGGAGCACTGGGTGTGGTGCAAAAAACAATGAATACTGTTACGCTGAAAATAAATTAAAAAATTAAAAAAAAACACAAAAAGAAGATGTGGTCCATATATAAATGGAATACTACTCAGCCATCAGAAAGGATGAATACCTACCATTGCATTGACAGGGATGGACTTGAGGGGATTAAGCTAAGTGAAGTAAGTAAATCAGAGAAAGACAATTATCATATAGTTTCACTCATGCATGGAACCTAAGGAATAGTGTGCAGGACCACAGGGGAAGGGAGGGAAAACTGAATGGAAAGAAATCAGAGAGGGAGACAACCCATGAGAGACTCTGGACTCCAGGAAACAAACTGAGGGTTACAAAAGGAGGGGGTAGTGGTATAGGGTAACTGGGTGATGGGTATTAAGGAGGGCAAGTGTTGTGATGAACACTGGGGGTTATACACAACTAACTAAAGCTGCATCAAAAACTAATGATGTTGAACAAGAGTGGTGAGAGTGGGCATCCTTGTCATGTTCCTTATCTCAAAGGGAAGGCTGTCAGCTTTTCCCCACTGAGGATGATATTCACTGTGGGTTTTTCATAGGTAGATTTTATGAAGTTGCAGCCACTTTGGAAAACAGCGTGGAGATTCCTTAAGAAATTAAAAATAGAGCTTCCCTATGACCCTACAATTGCACTCCTGGGTATTTACCCCAAAGATACAGATGTAGTGAAAAGAAGGGCCATCTGTAACCCGATGTTTATAGCAGCAATGGCCACAGTTGCCAGACTGTGGAAAGAACCAAGATGCCCTTCAATGGACGAATGGATAAGGAAGATGTGGTCCATATACACTATGGAGTATTATGCCTCCATCACAAAGGTGAATACCCAACTTTTGTAGCCACATGGACGGGACTGGAAGAGATTATGCTGAGTGAAATAAGTCAAGCAGAGAGAGTCAATTATCATATGGTTTCACTTATTTGTGGAGCATAAGAAATAATACGGAGGATATGGGGAGATGGAGAGGAGAAGGGAGTTGGGGGAAATTGGAGGGGGAGACGAACCATGAGAGACTATGGAATCTAAAAAACAATCTGAGGGTTTTGGAGGGGAGGGGATGTGGGTGGTTGGGTGAGCCTGGTGGTGGGTATTATAGAGGGCACATATTGCATGGAAGAGTGGGTATGGTACATAAACAATGAGTTCTGGAACACTGAAAAGAAATAAAAAAAAACTAATGATGTACTATATGTTGGTTAACTGAACATAATAATAGTAAATAAATGGCCAGATTGTAACCTGAAATTAAAGATATGAACATTAATTTTCACGGACCTGGAACAAACAATCTTAATATTTGTATGGGACCACACAAGCCTCTGAATAGCCAAAGCAATCTTGAGAAAGAAAACCAAAACTGGAGACATTATGATGCCAGACTTCAAGTTATATTACTAAACTGTAGTAATGTAGTACTGGCACAAAAGTAGACACATAGATCAATGGAATAGGGTAGAAAGTCCAGAAATAAACCCACAAGTGTGTAGCCAACTTTCCTTGTCATAGTATGCAAGAATATGCAATGGGAAAATGACAGCCTCTTCAACAAGGTGTTTGCAACTCTGGAAAGTTACATGCAGAAGAATGACACTGGACCACTTTCTTACACCATACACAAAAAATAACCTCAAAATGGATTAAAGACCTAAATGTTAGAACGGAAACCATAAAAATGTCAAAAGAGCACAGGCAGTAATTTCTTGGACATTAGCAATAACAACTTTTTTGTAGGTATGTCTACTGAAGTAAGTAAATAAAGCAAAAATAAACTATTGGGACATCATCAAAATAAAAGCTTCTGCACAGTGAAGAAAACAACTGACAAAACTAAAAGACAGTCTACTAAGTGGGAGAAGTTATTTGTAATTGACATTTCTAAGAAACGGTTAGTACCCAAAATATACAAATAACTAATATACCTTGGTGTGTTTGGATGGCTCAGTTGGTTCTGTATCTGCCTTTAGCTCAGGTCATGATTCCAGGGTCCTGAGATTGAGCCCCACATTGGGATCCCTGCTCAGTGGGGAGCCTGCTTCCCTCTCTGTCTCTGCCTCCTCCTCGCTTGTGCTCTCTTGCTCTCTCACTTGCTCGCTCAGTCTCTCTCTCAAACAAATAAAATCTTTTTTTTTAAAGAACTTATACAACTCAATTCCAAGAAAACAAATAATTCAATTAAAAATATGCAGAGGACATGAACAGACATTTCTCAAAAAAAGACATACATGTGCCCAACAGACATATGAAATGATAATCAATATCTCTCATTATCAAGGAAATGCAAATCAAAACCTCATACCTATCAGAATAACTAAAATCGAAAACACTTGAAGCAACAAGTATTGGCAAGGATGTGGAGAAAAAGGAACCCTCTTACACTGTTGGTGAGAATGTAAATTGGTACAGCCACTGTGGAAAACAATGTGGAGGTTCCTCAAAATACTGAAAATAGAAGTGCCCTATGAGGGGCAGCTGGGTGGCTCAGTTGGTTAGGTGTCTGCCTTCAGCTCAGGTCATGATCCCACAGTCCTGGGATGGAGCCCAACATCAGGCTCCCTATTCAGCAGGGAGTCTGCTTCTCCCTCTCCTTCTGCTGCTCTCCTAGTTTGTGCTCACTCTCTCTCTCTCTCCCTCTCTCAAAAAAAATAAAATCTTAAAAAAAAAAAAAAGAAGTGCCTATGATCCAGGAATTTTGTTACTGGATATTTATCCAAAGGATACAAAATCACTAATTTGAAGGGATATATGCATCTCTATGGTTATTACAGCATTAATACCCACATTACCCAGCATAATACCCAAATTATGGAAGCAACCTAAGTTCCCATCAATAAGTGAATGGATAGAGAAGATGTGGTATATAAATATAATGGAATATTATTCAACCATAAAAAAGGGAAATCTTGCTATTTGCAACAATATGGGCAGATTTAAAGGGTATAATACTAAGTAAACCAGAGAAAGAGAAATACCATGTGATTTCACTCTTATGTGAAATTTAAGAAATAAAGCAAATGAACAAAGGGAAAAAATGAGACAAACCAAAAAACCAGACTTTTTAAAATTATGGTCAGTTAGCCACTGTATAGTACACATTAGTTTTTGATGTAGTGTTCATTATTCATTAGTTACGTATAACACCCAGTGCTCATCACAACACATGACCTCTTTAATCTCTCTTACCTATACAGAGCAAACTGATGGTTACCAGTGGGAAAACAGGTGAGGGGTTGGGTGGAAATAGGTGAAGGGGATTAAGAGTACACTTATCTCGGTGAGCACTGAGTAACATAGGAAATTGTTGAATCACTATATTGTAAACCTGAAATGAATATTACACTATCTGTTAACTATATTAGAATTAAAATTTTAAAAAAGAAAATCTTAAAATTTAAATAATGACTATATGCTATATGCATGATTTTATAATTTATAAAGATGCATTATACACAAAAGAAAAATAAGTGAAAATCCAGCCAGTAATTTTCTGAGAGTATATCTAAGCTTGTATTCAATTCGATTTCAGTTTTCTTTATCGTATTCAAGTCTTAGGTGAGCACGTATTAAGTTATAAATTGCACAAAATCAACTTATATTCAAAATCTAGTCTTATGGTAATCCCACATCATTTCTACTAGTTCTGCCTTGATGGATTAATGGTAACCTTAAAAGTCGAAGTGATAATGTTGCGGTAATGTTACATGTTGCGGGTTGGTTTGATATAGTTATTTAAGCTGAGTATCACTAATGGGTACAATCTAAACATATTCATATTCATCAATGAAAAACAGGAATACTTTCTTCCAAATACACTATGAGTAGACTAACCCTCTGACCATGAACCCATTTAAATGGAATTTGGGCTATAAGTTCATTTACCCTTTTGCTTTCCTGAGTAAACACCTCCACATTTTTTCCTAGTTTATGTTTATGCTTTCTGATTATTGTCTTTCCCCTGGCTTTAACATTTGTGAACCAGCTGTGTGCCTGTGTTATCCTGCCAGTGCAGTTGGGGATAGAGCTCATTATTTCCTCTCTGGACACAATGACCAATTAAACTCAAGAGACCCTGGAATCCCTAGCGCTAAAATAGAGGACGCAGCATGTAGGAATAGTTAGCCCTTAAAGGGACATCCTCTCTCTCTATCTTAGCCAATGTTGCTGGTACCGATAAAATCAACTTCTCCCTGTAAACTCCACTAGGAACCTGGTGAGCAGAGCCAACATCAGTCAAACATGCTCCAGCAACTGAAGACATACCTATAAATCACTTTTATTTCATTGTAAGGACTTTTCTCATATTATATATTCACAATGCAGCCCAGGTCACATGCCAATGTCATTCCGATCTGTGGGCAAAAGGTCATTGAATAAGAATGTTACAAAGGTTGAGAACTCAAAAGGGAATTGCATATGTCGACCACGTCTCAGAAAGAGGGCACACAGAAAGGCACAGGTATCTCTCTGATACTTGAAAGAAAGGTGAGTAATGGCTGAAGCAAGGAATTCTGTCCTCTGGTCACCTCACCCACGTTCCTGCCTCTGGTGAAGTAATCAGTGTTTGGTTTGTTTCCTAGGGATCTTAAAATAGATGTCAAATATTTTCAGTGATTCAAACCACCCTGGTTATCATTTCACCCTTTAGAATGCACATTTGACCATCATATCACCAAACATTAAAACCATCAGTGGGATGTTTTTTTTTCTTTTTTTTTTCTTTTTTTTTTTTTTTAAAGATTTTATTTATTTATTTGACAGAGAGATCACAAGCAGGCAGAGAGGCAGGCAGAGAGAGAGGAGGAAGCAGGCTCCCCTAGAGAGCAGAGAGCCCGACACGGGGCTCGATCCCAGGACTCTGAGATCATGACCTGAGCCGAAGGCAGCAGCTTAACCCACTGAGCCACCCAGGCGCCCCCATTAGTGGGATGTTTTAAAGCAAAACATGAAATAGTGGTATTTAAGGTTTCTTTTGATTAGTGCAAGATATATAAATAGGACAGACGTAAGATAACAGTGAAATAAATGAATGTGTACTTGTCAAAGGAGGAGTCCAGTTTTCTGATAATAGAAAAGAGGATTCAGAACGAGTAGATCCCACTGTCATACAAAATGTGGGGAGAGCAGAAGATGTGAAAAAAAGAGAAGAAAATACTGATGCTGAATAGAGTCATCTTATGGCCCACACCTTTCAGATAACCCAGTACCCCTACTACCCATTGATTTGACTTTCATTTACTGGAAACTATGGTCTCAGTATAATGGTACAAGCAAAGAAAAAGTGACATATATATTTAATCATCTCACATTATAATATAAATTTACAATTAGTGTTGGCACCACCAACAGTAAATTTGGTCATATGTCTTCTGATGTTCATGCCAAGCCGAAATAATGGCCCATTATTATGTTAATGATTAGTACCAATGACTGGTATCCACAATGCTCTAAGTGACGAGTAGCTCATACTCACTCAATGCTTGCTGTCTCAGGCACTCATGACTTCAGAGCTGTGCACTGCCTCATTCGAGCTTCACAGTAACTCTCATTATCAGTGCAGAGATTCGTTCTAAATGTGGCAGAAGGGGGCTCAACAGTGTGCTCTGGATCATACACCTCAGAAATGAAACGTGGGCATGTGGTAGATCCAGGGGCTGTTTTCCTAACAGCTAACTTTTAAAGGTGATTTTTTTCTACCATTACCAAATGAGTAGATAATGTGATACTTCCTTGTTATTTTGATTTGTGTTTCCTTAATGACAGAAAATTTCTATATCTTTTCTATTTTTAATTTTGCTTCATATTTTTTCTCCCCCAAGTTGTTTATTTATTGGATTTTTGGTCTTGTCTCAAAATTATTATGTAATAATTCTCTCTTGAGGGGGGTGCGTGGGTAGCTCAGTAGTTAAGCATCTGCCTTCAGCTCAGGTCATGATCCCAGGGTCCTGGAATCAAGCCCCACGTTGGGCTCCCTGCCCGGCGGGAAGCCTGCTTCTACTTCTCCCACTCCCCCTGCTTGTATTCCCTTTCTTACTGTCTCTGTCAAATAAATAAATAAAATCTTTAAAAACATATTCTTGGATTTTATTTATTTATTTGAGAGAGAGAGAGACAGAGACAAAGTACCAGCATGTGGAGGGGCAAAGCGAGAGGGAGAAGCAGGTTACCTATTGAGCAGGGAGCCCCATGCAGGGCTCAAGCCCAGGACCCTAGGATCATGACCTGAGCCGAAGATAAGCACTTAACTGACTGAACCACCCAGGTGTCCCTATGTAATAATTCTTTGTTTTAGGATAGCAACCATTTTTGACATAAACACTGCACATTTTTGATCTGGCACTTTGCTTTTATCTTTATGTATCATAATTTTTCCTGTGAAAATGGGTGGTTCAGTGGGTTAAAGCCTCTGCCTTTGGCTCAGGTCATGATCTCAGGGTCCTGGGATCGAGCCCCACGTAGGGCTCTCTGCTCAGCAGGGAGCCTGCTTCCTCCTCTCTCTGCCTGCCTCTCTGCCTACTTGTGATCTGTCTGTCAAATAAAATCTTTAAAAAAAAAAAAGAAAATTTTAAATTTACATGTATGCCAACAACAGTCAAATCTCATATCCTTTTACATTTTTCAACTGAAGGTGTATTGCTGTTATTTATCAAGGAATAATATATATGTGTTGCTAGAAAGCTGAAATTGAACCCACATATCGCAGAAGGGTAAAAATATTTTCTAAAATTTTTTTGAGAGACAAGAGTGTATGCACAAGCAGTGGGGAGGACCAGAGGGAGAGAATCCTAACCAGGCACAGTATGGAGCTCAATCTCAGAACCCTGAGATCATCTGAGCCAAAATCAAGAGTCAGATGCTTAGTGGACTGAGCCACCCAGGTGCCCTGAAAGGGGTTAAAGTTCTTAGAGCTATCTCTCCTCACACTGGTGTAGGTGTACAGTGGCCCGTTCTCCCTCTGGAAAAGCCAGTCCGCCCCCATGTAAGGTAGGTCTGTCTTTGTTGTGCTACCCTCCGTCTTCAGTGCCCCGCCCTCTGTCTAGCAGCACTCACTATCTTTGTGCTTGTAAATTCAAATGGTGTTAAGTCCTATTAATGATCTGCCTTTAAAAACACAAAGTGGATTGAAGAAACTTCAATGAACTTGGGTCATATCATTAACTTACCTGATCACTTCCACAGACTGAGGAAAATTAACTTGATAATATGATTCTTGATGGTCTTTTTTCATGTATAAGCACCGCTGTGTGGTCATATCATTAACTTACCTGATCACTTCCACAGACTGAGGAAAATTAACTTGATAATATGATTCTTGATGGTCTTTTTTCATGTATAAGCACCGCTGTGTGGCCGTAATCTTGCTGTGCTCTCTGCATACCTGGAGGGAGACATGGTATAGAAAAAAGAATTGCCCTTAAGTCCTGGCCTCACCACTACTGAGTATGCAGATCATTTATGGTCACTGAGTCACAGTAGCAATAAAATGTAGATCACATCTGTTTTTCAGTGTCTGTCGCATGTCAGTCAAGCAGGGATTAGATGATCAAGTGTTGGGGATGAAGGAGTACACTTGTCCTAATGAGTACTGGGTAGTGTATGGAAGTGGTCAACCACTACATTGTACACCTGAAACTAATACTACACTGTATGTTAACCAACTGGAATTTAAATAAACATTTTTAAAAAGATATATAAAGATGTGGGCAGTTCCCACCTGTGGTTAACACAATAAATTATGTCAGCCATAATTTTACTACCTTGAATCAAATCATCTAGGACCAATATTTTGTACACACATAAGAAAAGGGAGAACTGAAATGTCTTTTACCACTTACAGTTGTCTGTGCTCTCTGCATATAATTTATATACTTTATCATTTAAAACTGATGCTCTACCTCATAAATTTAATTGAACATAACTACTAAAAAACAGGGGAATTACTTTCTAACCTAAAAGAATCATACTGTATTTCACAGGGGTTCCATTTAATTGACTACAAATTATATTTGGTGTTTAATTATTCATTATAATAATCAAAATTGGTTCAGTTCCAATAAGAGTATTCAATAATTATGTATTGATTACTTTTCTATTTTATATTTTCTAGGAATGAAAAATAAGTGAGTCATCATGAACTGGGCTAACGAGAGCTCCTCAAGAGAATTTATACTACTTGGCTTCTCAGACAAGCCCTGGCTACAAATGCCTCTGTTTTTGCTCCTATTAATATCATACACAATCACCATCTTTGGCAATGTGTCCATAATGATAGTGTGCATTCTGGATCCCAAACTTCACACACCCATGTATTTCTTTCTCACTAATCTCTCCATCTTAGATCTGTGCTATACCACAAGCACAGTCCCTCATATGTTGATAAATATTTGTCACAACAAAAAGACCATCAGCTATGGTGGCTGTGTGGCCCAGCTCATTATCTTCCTGGCCCTGGGTGCTACTGAGTGTCTCCTCCTGGCTCTCATGTCCTTTGACAGATATATGGCAGTCTGCAGACCCCTGCACTATGTAGTCATTATGAATCATTGGTTCTGCTTAAGGGTGGTAGGCTTCTCATGGCTCACTGGCTTCAGTAACTCAGTGTTGCAGTCTTCCTTGACCCTTAACATGCCACGCTGTGGTCACAAAGAAGTGGATCACTTTTTCTGTGAGGTGCCTGCCCTTCTCAAGTTGTCGTGTGCTGACACAAAGCATATTGAGGCTGAACTCTTTTTCTTTAGTGTATTAATTCTGCTAATTCCAGTGACATTGATTCTCATTTCCTATGGCTTCATAGCTCATGCAGTATTGAGAATCAGGTCAGCAGAAGGACGAAGAAAAGCTTTTGGGACATGTGGGTCCCATATGGTAGTGGTGTCTCTATTTTTTGGAACAGGTATATACATGTACCTACAACCACCTTCATCCACCTCTAAGGACTGGGGAAAGATGGTTTCCCTCTTCTATGGGATCATCACACCCATGTTGAATCCCCTCATCTACAGCCTTAGAAATAAAGATATGAAGGAGGCCTTCAAGAGGGTGATCCCAAGAATCTTTTTCTACAAGAAATAAGTACTCCTTTGTGATAAGAATCTTCTGAGCCTCTATCCTTGAAGATGGTAATAAGGTTTGAACGGATTTTCTTATTTTTCAGGCTCTTATGATTTCACTGGCTCTTATGATTTCAAAAGTTAGAAATGTTTTCCTCTTTTCAGAAAGCAATGCTGAGACCATAAGATACCTTATTTAAATTAAAAACTTCTTTGCTTTCCAGAACTTTGTTCCTTGAGGACACTTGGGTAATTTACCTTCCTATTTATATGTTATTTGTTCTATTACCAACCATTGTCTACCATCTTAGTTTGGGATTTCTGCATCTTTATAATTTTTTAAAAGATTTTATTTATTTGACACACAGAGAGAGATCACAAGTAGGCAGAGAGGCAGGCAGAGAGCAGGGGGGAAGCAGGCTTTCTGCTGAGCAGAGACCCCGATTCGGGACTTGATCCCAGGACCCTGAGATTATGACCTGAGCCGAAGGCAGAGGCTTAACCCACTGAGCCACCCAGGTGACCAAGCATCTTTATAATTTTTAAAAGATATTTTTATTTATCTATTTATGAGAGAGTGAGAAAGAAAGAGAACACCGGTTTGGGAGAGGAGCAGAAGGAGAAGCAGCCTCCCCAGTGAGTGGGGAGCCTGATGCAGGGTTGGATCCTGGGACTCCAGGATCATGACCTGAGCCAAAAGCAGATGCTTAACTGATTGAGCTATCCAGGTGCCCCCTGTCACATCTTTATCATTAAATAGCCCATGATCTCAAGGCAAAAAATTCCCATCATCACCCAAGCCTTCAGTAACTTCACTCTCACACGCCTTGATATGCATCATGTTCTCCTTCCAGAGTTGCTTGAAACATGTAGTATCTGCCTCTAATCTAGCAGGCTTAAACTAGTGAGGTGTGCACATCTCATACTAGAGACTTGAAATATCAGCTAAGTTTCATTTCTTGCACTATGTTTAATTTATCATTTTATTCCCCATGGACAGCATTTCTTTTTTCTCCTTTTGGAAAATCCTTATTTGTCTCAAGTTCTGCCCCAAACATGCAGGGTCTCCTCTAAATTAGATAGCTGTAGACCAGAAGAAAAGTAGTCAACAGTTACCCTACGGAAGAAATACTCTAGTTCCTGGAGGAAATGACCCTTAAACCCAGACACTTAAGTAATAATTTGCAGTTAGCAATGTAAGGATATAGATGAGGCAACACTCAGGCAACATAGAAAGGGTTACAAAACAAAGCTTTACAGTATTTCATATTATATTTAACATTTTCATGTTAAATTACAAGGAGTTTAATATGATTACAATATAAAGTAAAAAAAACACACAAAATGAGGCTGGAGATGTGAGCTGAGAAGTGTGGCTGTATCAAGTTAACAAAGCAGAATAATTTCAGTGTAGAAGGTGTCAACATCAGTGGAAAGTAACTAAAAAAATAAGTACAGAATACGGCTCTTATATAATTTTCATGTGTTTACTAAATACAGCATTTCAAATAAATGAGAAAAGGAATAACTTTAAAAATATGGTGCTTAAAAAGTTGCTTTTCTCAGAAAAATTAGTAAGAAATTTAAGGTGCAAAAACAAATGAAAACAATAATATGCCTCATACAGATGACTTTTTAAAATTGTTTTCTCTTGTTGAGTATATGATAAGCATTCCAAACCCAATATATTCAAGCCAAGCACCTGCTCTTCCTTCTCAATACAAAATCTTCCTTATCCACTCCCTATTTTAATGAAGACAGTCACCTGTTGTTTACATGTGCAGATCAGAAACAATGAACCGTATCTTACACCATTACCTCCATAGCTTTGCACATCAAAACCATTACCAAGACATAACAATCATTTCTCTTTGGTATCTCCCATTTCTCCATTGTTTTCTTCTTCACATACATATATATTTTAAATGTAATGGAATATTACTCAGCCATAAGAGAGAACAAGATCATAACAAAACAAAAAGGAGGATGGAATCACCATTTGCAACAACATGAATGGAGCTACAAAGTATTTATTCTAAGTGAAATAAGTCAATCACAGAAAGAGAAATACCATATGATTTCACTCATATGTGGAATTTTAGAAATAAAACAAATGAGCAAAGGGACATAAAAAGAGAGAGAGGCAAACCAAGAAAGAGATGCTTAACCTTAGAGAACAAATTTATGATGACCAGAGGGGAGGTGGGAGTGTGGGTGGGTTAAATAGGTGATGGGGAGTAGAGGTGCACTTGTGAAGAGAACCAGATTTTGTATGGAAGTGTTTATTCATTATATTGCACACCTGAAACTAATATTACACTGTACATCAACTAACTAGAATTTATTTTATTTTTTAGAACAAAATTTTATTTTTTTATTATGTTCAGTTAGCCAGCATACAGTACATCATTAGTTTTTTTGTTTGCTTTTTGTTTTGTTTTGTTTTGTTTTTATTTTCAGTATAACAGTATTCATTGTTTTTGTACCACACCCAGTGCTCCATGCAGTCCGTGCCCTCTCTAATACCCACCACCTGGTTCCCCCAACCTCCCACCCCCCCACCTCTTCAAACCCTTCAGATTGTTTTTCAGAGTCCATAGTCTCTCATCGTTCACCTCCCCTTCCAATTTCCCCCAACTGCTTTCTCCTAACTCCCCATGTCCTCCATGCTATTTGTTATGCTCCACAAATAAGTGAAACCATATGATAACTGACTCTCTCTGCTTGACTTATTTCACTCAGCATAATCTCTTCCAGTCCCGTCCATGTTGCTACAAAAGTTGGGTATTCATCCTTTGTGATGGAGGCATAATACTCCATAGTGTATATGGACCACATCTTCCTTATCCATTCGTCCGTTGAAGGGCATCTTGGTTCTTTCCACAGTTTGGCAACCATGGCCATTGCTGATGCTCTATTCAACAATTCATTAGTTGTGTATAACACGAAGTGTGCATCACAACACGTGTCCTCTGTACTGCCCATCACCTGGTTACCCCACCTCCCACCCCCACTCTTCTGTAACCCTCAGTTTGTTTCTTGGGGTCCTGAGACTCTTGTGGTTTGTCTCCCTCTCTGATTTCTTTCCATTCGGTTTACCCTCCCTTCCCCTTTGCTCTGGTCCTCTGCTCTACTCCTTATGTTCCACATATGAGTGAAACCATATGATAATTGTCTTTCTGGGACTTATTTCACTTAGCATAATGCCCTCCAGTTCCATCCACATTGACACAAATGGTGGGTATTCATCCTTTCTGATGGCTGAGTAATATTCCATTCCATATATGTACCACATCGTTATCCAATGATCTGTTGAAGGGTATCTCAGCTCCTTCCACAGTTTGGCTACTATGGACATTGTTGCTATGAACATTGGGGTGCATGTGGCCCTTCTTTTTGCTACATCTGTATCTTTGGGGCAAATATCCAATAGTGCAATTGCAGGGTCATGGGGTAGCTCTATTTTTATTTTATTTTTCAGTGTTCTCAGATCCATTGTTTATGCACCACACCCAGTGCTCCATGCAATACCTGCCCCTCTTAACACCCACCGCTAGGCTCACCCATCCCCCACCCTTCTCTTCCCCAAAACCCTCAGTTTGTTTCTCAGAGCCCACAGTGTCTCATGCTTCATCTCCCCCACCAATTCATCCCAATTCACTTTTTCTTTCCTTGTCTTAATGTCCTCCATGTTATTCCTTATGCTCCACAAGTAAGCAAAAACCATATGATAATTGACTTTCTCTGCTTGACTTATTTCATGCAGCATAATCTCCTCCAGTCCCGTCCACATTGATACCAAAGTTGGGTATTCATCCTTTCTGATGGCCGCATAATTTTCCATTGTATATATGGACTCTATCTTCTTTATCCATTCATGTGTTGAAGAACATCTTGGCTCTTTACACATTTTGGCAACTGTGGCCATTGCTGCTATGAACATTGGGGTATAGATGGCCCATCTGTCCACTACATCTGTATCGTTGGGGTAAATACCCAGTAGTGCAATTGCAGGGTCATAGGGAAGTGCTATTTTTAATTTCTTAAGGAATCTCCACACTGTTTTCCAAAGTGGCTGCACCAACTTGCATTCCCATCAACAGTGTAAGAGCTTTTGCCTTTCTCCACATCTCTCCAACACTTGTTGTTTCCTGCCCTGTTAATTTTGGCTATTCTAACTGGTGTAAGGTGGTATCTCAATGTGGTTTTGATTTGAATTTCCCTGATGAAGTGTAGTTCCATTTTTTCTTTTTTTTTCATTTTTATTTATTTTTTAAATTCTTTTCAGTGTTCCAGAATTCATTGTTTATGTGCCACACCCACTGTTCCATGCAATATGTGTCCTCCATAATACCCACCACCAGGTTCACCCAACCTCCCACCACTGCCCCTCCAAAACCGTCAGATTGTTTTTTAGATTCCATAGTCTCTCATGGTTCACCTCCCCCTCCAATTTCCCCCAACTCCCTTCTCCTCTCCATCTCCCCATATCCTCCGAGTTATTTCTTCTGCTCCACAAATAAGTGAAACCATATGAAAACTGACTCTCTCTGCTTCACTTATTTCACTAAGCATAATCTCTTCCAGTCCCCTCCATGTTGCTACAAGTTGGGTATTCACCCTTGTGATGGAGGCATAATACACCATAGTGAATATGGACCACATCTTCCTTATCCATTCTTCTTCTTCTTCTTTTTTAAAATTTCTTTTCAGCGTAACAGTATTCATTGTTTTTGCACCACACCCAGTGCTCCATGCAATCCGTGCCCTCCCTAATACCCACCACCAGGTTCCCCCAACCTCCCCCCCGCCCCTTCAAAACCCTCAGGTTGTTTTTCAGAGTCCATAGTCTCTCATGGTTCATCTCCCCTTCCAATTTCCCTCAACTCCCTTCTCTTATCCATTCTTCTGTTGAAGGGTATCTTGGTTCTTTCCACAGTTTGGCGACTGTGGCCATTGCTGCTATGAACATTGGGGTACAGATGGCCCTTCTTTTCACTACATCTGTATCTTTGGGGTAAATACCCAGTAGTGCAATTGCAGGGTCATAAGGTAGCTCTATTTTTAATTTCTTAAGGAATCTCCACACTGTTTTCCAAAGTGGCTGCACCAACTTGCATTCCCACCAACAGTGGAAGAGGGTTCCCCTTTCTCCACATCCTCTCCAACACACGTTGTTTACTGTCTTGTTAATTTTGGCCATTCTAATTGGTGTAAGGTGGTATCTTAATGTGGGTTTTTTTTTAATATTTTATTTATTTGACAGACAGAGATCACAAGTAGGCAGAGAGGCAGGCAGAGAGAGAGAGAGAGAGAGAGAGAGAGAGAGGAGAAAGCAGGCTCACTGCAGAGCACAGAGCCCGATGTGGGGCTCGGTCCCAGAACCCTAGGATCATAACCCAAGCCAAAGGCAAGGGCTTTAACCCACTGAGCCACCCAGGTGCCCCTCTCAATGTGGTTTTGATTTTAATGTCCCTGATGGCTCCCTGATGTTCATCCCTGATGAACATTTTTTCATATATCATTCATGATGATGAACATTTTTTCTTGTGTCTGTTAGCCATTTGTATGTCTTCATTGGAGAAGTGTCTGTTCATGTCTTCTGCCCATTTTTTGACATGATTATCTTTTTTGTGTGTGTTGAGTTTGAGTTCTTTATAGATCCTGGATATCAGACCTTTGTCTGTATTGTCATTTGTGAATATCTTCTCCCATTCCATGAGTTGCCTCTTTGTTTTGTTGACTGTTTCCTTTGCTGTGCAAAAGCTATTGATCTTGATGAAGTCCCAAAAGTTCATTTTTGCTTTTGTTTCCTTTGTCTTTGGAGACATATCTTGAAAGATTTGCTGTGGCTGATGTCGAAGAGGTTACTGCCTATGTCCTCCTTTAGGTTTTTGATGGATTCCTGCCTCATATTGAGGTCTTTTATCCATTTCAAGTTTATCTTTGTATATGGTGTAAGAGAATGGTTGAGTTTCATTCTTCTACACATAGCTGTTCAATTTGACAGCACCATTTATTGAAGAGACTGTCTTTTTTCCACTGGATATTTTTTCTTGCTTTGTCGAAGATTAGTTGACCATAGAGTTGAGAGTCTATATCTGGGCTCTCTACTCTGTTCCACTGGTCTATGTGTCTGTTTTTATACCAGTAACATGCTGTCTTGGTGATCACAGCTTTGTAGTAAAGCTTGAAATCAGGCAACATGATGCCCCCCGTTTTGTTTTTATTTTTCAACATTTCCCTAGCAATTTGGGGTCTCTTCTGATTCCATATAAATTTTAGGATTGTTTGCTCCAGCTCTTTGAAAAATGATGGTGGAATTTTGATTGGGATGGCATTGAAAGTATAGATTGCTCTAGGCAGTATAGACATTGTAACAATGTTTATTCTTCCAATCCATGAGCATGGTCTTCCATCTTTTTGTGTCTTCTTCAATTTCTTTCATAAGTGTTCTGTAGTTCCTCGAATACAGATCCTTTACCGCTTTGGTTAGGTTTATTGCCAGATATCTTATGGCTCTTGGTGCTATAGTAAATGGACTCGATTCTCTAATTTCCCTTTCTGTATTTTCATTATTAGTGTATAAGAAACCAGCTGATTTCTGTACATTGATTTTGTATCCTGCCACATTACTGAATTGCTGTATGAGTTCTAGTAGTTTGTGTGTGTAGTCTTTTGTTTTCCATATAAAATATCATGTCATCTGTGAAGAGAGAGAGTTTGACTTCCTCGTTGCCAATTTATACCTTTTATTTCTCTTTGTTGTCTGATTGCTGTTGCTAGGACTTCTAGTACCATGTTGAACAAGAATGGTGAGAGTGGGCATCCTTGTTGTGTTCCTGACCTCAAAGGGAAGGCTGTCAGCTTTTCCTCATTGAGAACGATGTTCACTGTGGGTTTTTCATAGATAGATTTTATGAAGTTCAGGAATGTTCCCTCTATCCCTATACTTAGAAGCATTTTAATCAGGAACAGATGCTGTATTTGTCAAATGCTTTTGCTGCATCAATTGAGAGGACCATGTGGTTATTCTATCTTCTCTTATTTATATGTTCTATCACACTGATTGATTAGTGAATGTTGAACCACCCTTGCATCCCAGGGATGAATCCCACCTGGTCATGGTAGATAATCTTTTTAATGTACTGTTGGATCCTATTAGCTAGGATCTTGTTGAGAATCTTAGCATCCATATTCTTCAGGGATATTGCTGTGAAATTCTCCTTTTTCATGGGGTCTTTGCCTGGTTTGGGGATCAGGGTAATTATGGCTTCATAAAAAGAGTCTGGATGTTTTCCTTCTGCTTCAATTTTTTTGAAACAGCTTCAGGAGAATAGATGTTATTTCTTCTTTGAAAGTTTGGTAGAATTCCCCAGGGAATCCATCAGGTCCTGGGCTCTTGTTTTTTGGGAGGTTTTTGATCACTGCTTCAATCTCATTACTAGATATCAGTCTATTCAGGTTGGCAATTTCTTCCTGATTCAGTTTTGGAATTTTATAGTTTTCCAGGAATGCATCCATTTCATCTAGGTTGCTTAACTTATTGGCATATAACTGTTGATAATAATTTCTGATGATTGTTTCAATTTTCTTGGTGTTAGTTGTTGATCTCTCCCTTTTCATATAATTTTATTAATTTGGGCCTTCTCTCTTTCCTTTTGGATTAGTTTGGCCAATGGTTTATCGATCTTATTCTTTCAAAGAACCACCTTCTAGTTTTGTTGATGTGTTCTACTGTATCTCTAGTTTCTATCTCATCGATCTCTGCTCTACTCTTGATTATTTCCCTTCTTGTGTGTGGAGTTGGCTGAATTTGTTGTTGATTCTCTGCTTCTTTAAGGTGTAAAGACAGCTGGTGTATTCTGGAGTTTTCAATTTTTTTGAGAGAGCCTTGAATGGCTATGTATTTCCCCCTTAGGACCGCCTTTGCCATATCCCATAGGTTTTGGACCCACATGTCTTCAGTCTCATTGGTTTCCATGAATTGTTTAAGTTCTTCTTTGATTTCCTGGTTGATACAAACATTCTTGAGCAGGGTGCTCTTAAGCTTCCACGTGTTTGAATTCCTTCCGAACTTTTTCTTGTGGTTGAGCTCCAGTTTCAAAGCATTGTGGTCTGAGAATATGCAGGGAATAATCTGAATCTTTTGGTATCAGTGGAGCCCTGATTGTGACCCAATATGTGGTCCGTTCTGGAGAAAGTTCCATGTGCACTTGAGTAGAATGAGTAATCTGTTGTTTTAGGGTGGAATGTTCTGTATAAAACTATGAGGTTCATCTGGACCAACGTGTTATTCAAAGCTCTGTTTCCTTATTGATTTTCTGCTTGGATGATCTGTCTATTCCTGAGTGTGGCATATTAAGATTCCCTACCATTAATGTATTCATATCAGTGTGACTCTTTCTCTTGATTAACAGTTGTCTTATGTAGTTGGCTGCTCCCATATTGGGGGCATAAATATTTATAATTGTTAGATCTTCTTAGTGGATAGACCCCTTAAGAATGATGTAGTGTCCTTCTGTATCTCTGACTACAGCCTTTAGTTTAAAATCTAATTTATCTGATTTGAGAATTGCTACCCCAGCCTTCTTTTGAGGCCCATTGGCATGAACAATGCTTCTCTATCCCTTCACTTTCAGTCTGGATGTATCCTTCAAAATGGGTCTCTTGTAGACAACATATGAATGGGTCTTGTCGTTTTATCCAATCTGCAACCCTGTGTTGTTTTATGGGCACATTTAGGCCATTTGTGTTGAGAATGATTATTGAGAGATACATTTTTATTGACATCATGTTACCTGTGAAATCTTCGTTTCTATAGATTTTCTCCATAAATTTCTGTTCAATGATATTCTTGGGGTTTTCCTCTTTTATAGAACCCCCCTTAATATTTCTTGTAGTGCCGGCTGGGTAGTGTCATACTCTTTTAAACCTTGCTGGTCTTGGTGCACCTGGGTGGCTCAGTGGGTTAAGCCTCTGCCTTCAGCTCAGGTCATGATCCCAGGGTCCTGGGATCAAGCCCCACATCGGGCTCTCTGCTCAGCAGGGATCCTGCTTCCTCCTCTCTCTGCCTGCCTCTCTGCCTGCTTGTGATCTCTCTCTCTGTCAAAACAACAACAACAACAACAACAACAACAAATAAAAACCCTTGCTGGTCTTGGAAGCTCTTTATTTCTCCATCCATTTTGAAAGTCAGTCTTGATGGATAAAGTATTGTTGGCTGCGTGTTCCTCTCATTTAGTGCCCTGAATACATCTTGCCAGCCCTTTCTGGCTTGTTGGGTTTCTGTGGACAGGTCTGATGTTATTCTGATGGGCTTTCCTCTGTACATAAGGAATCTCTTCCCCCTAGCTGCTTTCAAGAGCTCCTGTCTAAAATTATGATTCATTGTTTTCACAATCAGGTGTCTCGAGGACTTTCTAGATTCTATGATCTTGGGAGGAGACCTTTCTGCCTCTAGGACATGAATGCTGGTTCCATTCGCCAGATTGGGAAAATTTTCATGGAGAATTTGTTCAACTATATCCTCTAGTCTTCTTTCTTTCTCCCCCCCCCCTCAGGGATTCCAATAATTCTGACATTGGAACATTTCATGGCATCATTTATTTCCCTAATTATGTTTTCATGTTCTAGTTCTGTGAAAAAAAAATAGATGGTATTTTGATAGGGATTGCACTGAATGTGTAGATTGCTTTAGATAGTATAGCAATTTTAACAATATTTGTTCTTCCAATCCATGAGCATGGAATATTTTTCGTTTCCTTTGTGTCTTCATCAATTTCTTTCATGAGTGTTCTGTAGCTTTCTAAGTATAGATCCTTTGCCTCTTTGGTTAGGATTATTCCTAAGTATCTTATGGTTTTGGGTGCAATTGTAAGTGGATTTGATTCCTTATTTTCTCTTTCTTTGTTCTCATTGTTAGCGTATAGAAATGCAACTAATTTCTGTGCATTGAATTTGTATCTTGCCACTTTGCTGAATTCCTGAATGAGTTCTAGCAATTTTGGGGTGGAGTCTTTTGGATTTTCCACATAAAGTATCATGTCATCTGCAAAGAGTGACCGTTTGACTTTTTTGCCAATTTGGATGCCTTTTATTTCTTTTTGTTCTCCGATTGCTGAGGCTAGGACTTCTAGTACTCTCTTGGACAGCAGTGGTGAGAGTGGACATCCCTGACCTATTCCTGACCTTAAGGTAAAAGTGCTCAGTTTTTCCCCATTGAGAATATTTGCTGTGGGCTTTTCATAGATGGTTTTTATGGAATTGAGGTATGTTCCCTCTATCCCTATATTTTGAAGAGTTTTAATCAAATTTTAATCAAGTATTTAATCAGTATTTTGCCAAATTTTTTTTCTGCATCAATTGAGAGGATTGTGTGGCTCTTGTCCTCATTTATCCTAGCAGTTAAAACCTCCGTTTTTTATTGCACAGCATTAATAGCATTTTTTAATTTCAACTTGGTTAACTTTTAGTTCTTTTATTTCTCCAGAAAGGGATTCTCAAGTTCTTCTATACTTTTTTCAAGATAGTCAGTATCTTTATAATTGCTTTTCTGAACTCAAGTTTCAACACCTTCCTTTCTCCAAGCTGATTAAGTCCCTGGTAGCCAGTACTTATTTCCTTTTTTGAGATGAGATTTCTGTCTTGTCATTCTGTCCAGGGAACAACAGATGAATGGGGGAACAAAATGTTACATGCCCACAACAATCCCAGAGAAATATACACTAAACAAATCAGATGTGACCCAAAACCCAGGAAGAAAAAAGGAGAGAGAGAGAGAGATCATCAGACAGATGAGCAGAATAGAGCAATACACGAGGTTCTGTGAGTAATTTGGTCTGTTTTTTTTTTTTTTTTTTTTTTTTTTTTAGAAAAGTAGATCCCAAAATTGTAAGGAAAGAAAACTATATTACCAAAATAGAATTAAATACAATGAAAGGATAGAATGTAACTGTACACATCGAGATACCACCTTACACCAGTTAGAATAGCCAAAATTAACAACTCAGTAAACAACAATTGCACTATTGGGTATTTACCCCAAAGATACAGAGAAGGGCCATCTGTACCCCAATGTTCAAAGTAGCAATGGCCACAGTCACCAAACTGTGGAAAGAACCAAGATGCCCTTCAACAGATGAATGGATAAAGAAGATGTGGTCCATATATACAATGCAGTATTATGCCTCCATCAGAAAGGATGAATACCCAACTTTTATATCAACATGGATGGGACTGGAAGAGATTATGCTGTGTGAAATAAGCCAAGCAGAGAGAGTCAATTATCATACAGTTTAACTTACTTGTGGAGCACAAGAAATAACACAGAGGACATGGGGAGATGGAGAGGAGAAGGGAGTTGGGGGAAATTGAGGGGGAGACAAACCATGAGAGACTGTGGACTTTGAGAAACAAACTGATGGTTTTGGAGGGGAGGGGAGTGGGTGAGCCTGGTGCTGGGTATTATGGAGGGCTTATATTGCATGGAGCATTGGGTGTGGTGCGTAAACAATGAATTCTGGAACACTGAAAAGAAATGAAAAAGAAAAAAAAGAAAAAAGAAAAAAATTTTAAAAAAGAATGTAACCATAAAAATAGAAATTAAAAGACAAGATAAAACAGAACAACAACAATAGCAAAAAGAAGGGACTATAAATAGACAAGTGAACAGAATAATACACTATTCCTGAATGTATTTTACTCAGTTTGTTAGAGAAAACTACATCACAAAATTGTAAACATTTGTATTATGGAGGGCACATATTGCATGGAGCACTGGGTGTGGTGCAAAAACAATGAATTCTGGAACATTGAAAAGAAATTTAAAAAATAAATAAAATTTTTTAAAGAATTAAATACATCAAAAGGATAGAATGTAACTGTAAAGATGAAAATTTAAAAAGACTTTAGAGGGGGAGACAAGATGACGGGGAAGTAGGAGGAGGCGCCCTTTCAACCTGTACCCTAAAGTGAGCTGATTACCTTCCAAAGACCTCCGATCACCCACGAAATCAGCCTGAGATCAGAATTATACACATCTGGATCTTTACAGGAGCAGAAGACGCCAGTGGGCAAGTAAAGCGGAGTGGGAATGGGTCGGACTGATATCGGAAGATAAACAAAAGGGAGAGTGAGCCACCAGAGGCGACCCATTGGAAAGTAATATCCCAATATGAGAGTGCCCTGTGTCTGGGGACCAGTATTAACTTGGAGTCTGGTAGAAAGCACTCAAAAAGAGCAAGGGATCGCGGGGAAGGGGGTAATTGTGGGAATTGGGGCGGTTAGGGACAGGGGCTTAAGTCCCCAGACCCAGGACAGCCACCCCTGGCGCAGAGCCAGAGAGAGTGCGGTGGAGAAATCAGGTCTTGGTCCCTGAGTCACCAGCGCGCGAGACAGCGCGTGGGGTCCGGCTCCCGTGAGGGGCTGGGAGCCTCGCCAGCCAGCAGAAGCACAGCCTTTTTGCAGTCCCCATGCGAGTGCCATGCCGTGCTATCAGAGTCCAAGTCGCACCCTGCGCCCTCCCCTTAGAGAGGTACGCACAGGCGCCAGCCTGGTGCTCTCGGACCTGGAAAGACCAGGCACTCCCATCCTGGGCCAGCGGGAAAATCGCAGTGTGCAATCACTGCTTGGAACCTCTCTGGCAGTCTGAAGCTGCCCAGACAGCCGCTGCTGCCATGGTTTTGGGTACAAGCAAAAAAATCCTGCGTCCCCAGGGACCGCGACTCGGAACCTGCTCTGCCAGCAGCCAAGGGGGAATTTATTTGGGCTCTGCTGCCAGACTGAGGCTTCTCTCTGAGAGGGAGGTCAGGGTGCAGTTTGCTTTCCTCTAAACCTACAAAAACCAACAAAAGCGGTCAAGGCGAGAGAGAGAAAAAAAAGTGAACAAACATAAAAACCTCCAGAGAACAAAAGCCTGAAAAAAAAAAAAAAACAGTTTCCTCAGAGCCCACCCCCTTGAGGGGGGCGGGAGGACTTAACTCAGAGAACATCATTGACTGAAAACCCACGTGGCAGGCCCCTCCCCCAGAAAACCAATCAGGAAAGAAAGGAAAAAAAAAAAAGACAACAAGAGAACAACCACCACGACTTCATAGGACAACTTTTATTTTTAATTTGTTCCCATTATTCTGGCTCATTTTTTTAATATAGATAATTTTTTAACCTATTTACCATCACAGTGAGATGTCCAGTACATCAAATTGCATAATAACCTTCTAACCTGAACTTTTTGAGACATACACCTGTGTTTTTCTTTTGCGTTTCTATTTTTTAAATTTCTTTTTTTTAACTTTAATTAGTTTAGTCTAGTTTATTCCTTTTTTACTTTTATTTTCTAATATTCATATAGAGTTAAACTTCAAGGTAACCCCTTTCCCCAATCAATGCTACCCCTATAGGTAAACCAATTTTTAATCCCCCTTTATCTTAGGAAAGTTGAGTCCTTTAACAAAGATATCAAGATACATCCAGGAAGAATCAAAACAACCTTCCTCGCCCACACTGAGAATTTATAACAGAATTTATAGCCACTCTCCCATCTTTTTCTTCCACCAGTGTTCCTGTGTTTTTGTGTTTGTCCTGATAGTATATACACTTGAGGTTCTTTTTGACGAGGTTCTTCCTTTATTTGCTTATCTATATATATATTTTTTTTTCTTCTCTTGTCATATGCTTTTATCAGTCTTTTTGTTTGTCTGTTTTTGTTTGTATACTTCATAAATCTTACCTTAGGGCCCATTTTGGCTGAACCTCTCTTTTATCTTCCCTTTCTTTCCTGTCTCTCTCTCTCTCTTTTTTCTTTTTCTTTTCCTTTTTCTCTCGTTTGGGTGGGGAATCCTGATTGCTCAGAAGCGTTCCAGGGTGCACCTTGACTGCACCACGGTCGATACATCCAGCTACATCTGTCCAGTCATCTCTCACCAAAATGACTAGGAGGAGGAATGCCCAACAGAAGAAAAATACAGAGGATGGACCTTCTGCAACAGAGCTAACAGCTATCAACATAGACAATATGTCGGAAAGAGAATTCAGGCTAACAATTATCCAGGCAGTAGCTAGGTTGGAGAAAGCCATGGATGACCAAACAGAATTGATTAGGGCTGAACTGAACTCTAACAATGTTAGAGAAGAGCTGAAAGCTACCAGGGCTGAGGTTCACAATGCTCTCAATGAGTTCCAACCTAATCTAAATTCTCTCAAAGCTAGGGTAACTGAGACAGAAGGTAGAATTAGTAATCTGGAGGACAAACAGATAGAGAGAAAGGATCAGGAGGAAGCCTGGAACAAACAGCTTAGAAGCCATGAAAACAGAATCAGGGAAATAAATGATACCATGAAACATTCCAACGTCAGAATTATTGGAATCCCTGAAGGGGAGGAGAAAGAAAGAAGTCTAGAACATATAGTGGAACAAGTTCTTCATGAAAATTTTCCCAATCTCGTGAATGGAACCAGCGTTCATGTACTAGAGGCCAAACGGTCTCTACCCAAGATTATAGATTCCAGAAAAACATCAAGGCACCTGATAGTCAAATTGAGGAATCATAATTGTAGATATAATCTCTTGAAAGCCGCTAGGACAAAGAGGCTCCTTACTTACAGAGGAAAGCCCATCAGAATAATGTCAGACCTGTCCACAGAGACCTGGCAAGCCAGAAAGGGCTGGCAAGATATATTCAGGGCACTAAATGAGAAGAACATGCAGCCAAGAATACTTTATCCAGCAAGACTGACATTCAAAATGATGGAGAGATAAAGAGTTTCCAAGACCAGCAAGGCTTAAAAGACTATGCAACCACCAAGCTGACACTGCAGGAAATATTAAGGGGGGTTCTATAAAAGAGGAAAAATCCTAAGAATAGCATTGAACAGAAATATAGAGACAATCTACAGAAAGAAAGACTTCTGGGCGCCTGGGTGGCTCAGTGGGTTAAGCCACTGCCTTCGGCTCAGGTCATGATCTCAGGGTCCTGGGATCAAGTCCCGCATTGGGCTCTCTGCTCAGCAGGGAGCCTGCTTCCCTTCCTCTCTCTCTGCCTGCCTCTCTGCCTGCTTGTGATCTCTGTCTGTCAAGTGGATAAATAAAATCTTTAAAAGAAAGAAAGAAAGAAAGAAAGAAAGACTTCAAAGGTAACACGATGTCAATAAAAACGTATCTATCAATAATCACTCTCAATGTGAATGGCCTAAATGTGCCCATAAAATGGCACAGGGTTGCAGACTGGATAAAACGACAGGACCCATCCATATGTTGTCTACAAGAGACCCATTTTGAACCTATAGATACACCCAGACTGAAAGTAAAGGGTTGGAGAAGCATCTTTCATGCCAATGGGCCTCAAAAGAAGGCCGGGGTAGCAATTCTCATATCAGATAAATTAGATTTTAAACTAAAGACTGTAGTCAGAGATACAGAAGGACACTACATCATTCTTAAAGGGACTATCCACCAAGATGATCTAACAATTGTAAATATCTATGCCCCCAATATGGGAGCAGCCAATTACATAAGAAAACTGTTAATCAAGATAAAGAGTCATGTTGATATGAATACATTAATAGTAGGAGATCTTAACACGCCTCTCTCAGAAATAGACAGATCATCGAAGCAGAAAATCAATAAAGAAACAAGAGCACTGAATGACACATTGGACCAGATGAACCTCATAGATATATATGGAACATTCCACCCTAAAACAACAGAATACTCATTCTTCTCAAGTGCACATGGAGCCTTCTCAAGAATAGACCACATACTGGGTCACAAATCAGGACTCAACCGATACCAAAAGACTGAGATTATTCCCTGCACATTCTCAGAGCACAATGCTTTGAAACTTGAGCTCAATCACAAGGAAAAGTTCGGAAGGAACTCAAACACCTGGAAGCTAAAGACCACCTTGCTTAAGAATGCTTGGATCAACCAGGAGATCAAAGAAGAACTGAAACAATTCATGGAAACCAATGAGAATGAAGACACTTCAGTCCAAAACCTATGGGATACAGCAAAGGCGGTCCTAAGGGGGAAATACATAGCCATCCAAGCCTCCCTCAAAAAAAACTGAAAAATCCAGAACACAGCAGCTGTCTCTACACCTTAAAGAACTGGAGAATCAACAACAAATCAAACCAACTCCACACATAAGAAGGGAAATCACCAAGATTAGAGCTGAGGTAGAAACCAGAGAAAAAGTAGAACGTATCAATGAAACTAGAAGCTGGTTTTTTGAAAGAATCAATAAGATCGATAAACCATTGGCCACACTAATCCAAAAGAAAAGAAAGAAAGCCCAAATTCATAAAATTATGAATGAAAAGGGAGAGATCACAACTAACACCAAGGAAGTAGAAACAATCATCAGAAGTTATTATCAACAGTTATATGCCAATAAGCTAAGCAACCTAGATGAAATGGATGCATTCCTGGAAAACTATGAACTCCCAAAATTGAACCAGGAAGAAATCGACAACCTGAATAGACCGATATCTCATAACAAGATTGAAGCAGTGATCAAAAACCTCCCAAAAAACAAGAGCCCAGGACCTGATGGGTTCCCTGGGGAATTCTACCAAACTTTCAAAGAAGAAATAACATCTATTCTCCTGAAGCTGTTTCAAAAAATTGAAGCAGAAGGAAAATTTCCAGACTCTTTCTATGAAGCCAGCATTACCCTGATCCCCAAACCAGGCAAAGACCCTACCAAAAAGGAGAATTTCAGATCAATTTCACTGATGAATATGGATGCTAAGATTCTCAACAAGATCCTAGCAAACAGGATGCAACAGCACATTAAAAAGATTATCCACCACGACCAGGTGGGATTCATCCCTGGGCTACAAGGATGGTTCAACATTCGCAAATCAATCAATGTGATAGAACAAATCAATAAGAGAAGAGAGAAGAACCACATGGTCCTCTCAATTGATGCAGAAAAAGCATTTGACAAAATCCAGCATCCGTTCCTGATTAAAACGCTTCAAAGTATAGGGATAGAGGGAACATTCCTGAACTTCATAAAATCTATCTATGAAAGACCCACAACAAATATCATCCTCAAAGGGAAAAAGCTTGCAGCCTTCCCGTTGAGATCAGGAACACAGCAAAGATGCCCACTCTCACCACTCTTGTTCAACATAGTATTCGAAGTCCTAGAAACAGCAATCAGACAAAAAGAGAAATAAAAGGTATCCAAATTGGCAATGAAGAAGTCAAACTCTCTCTCTTCGCAGATGACATGATTCTTTATATGGAAAACCCAAAAGACTCCACTCCCATACTACTAGAACTCATACAACAATTCAGCAACGTGGCAGGATACAAAGTCAATGTACAGAAATCAGTGGCTTTCTTATACACTACCAATGAAAACACAGAAAGGGAAATTAGAGAATCGATTCATTTACTATAGCACCAAGAACCATAAGATACCTGGTAATAAACCTAACCAAAGAAGTAAAGGATCTGTACTCGAGGAACTACAGAACACTCATGAAAGAAATTGAAGAAGACACAAAAAGATGGAAGACCATTCCATGCTCTTGGATCGGAAGAATAAACATTGTTAAAATGTCTATACTGCCTAGAGCAATCTATACTTTTAATGCCATTCCAATCAAAATACCACTGGTATTTTTCAAAGAGCTGGAGCAATAATCCTAAGATTTGTATGGAATCAGAAGAGACCCCGAATCGCTAAGGAAATGTTGAAAAACAAAAATAAAACTGGGGGCATCACATTATCTGATTTCAAGCTTTACTACAAAGCTGTGATCACCAAGACAGCATGGTACTGGCATAAAAACAGAAACATCGACCAGTGGAATAGAGTAGAGAGCTCAGATATGGACCCTCAACTCTATGGTCAAATAATCTTCGACAAAACAGGAAAAAATATACAGTGGAAAAAAGACAGTCTCTTCAATAAATGGTGCTGGGAAAACTGGACAGCTATATGCAGAAGAATGAAACTCGACCATTCTCTTACACCGTACAAAAAGATAAACTCAAAATGGATAAAAGACCTCAACGTGAGACAGGAATCCATCAGAATCCTAGAGGAGAACATAGGCAGTAACCTCTTCGATATCAGCCACAGCAACTTCTTTCAAGATATGTCTCCAAAGACAAAGGAAACAAAAGCAAAAATGAACTTTTGGGACTTCATCAAGATCAAAAGCTTCTGCACAGCAAAGGAAATAGTCAACAAAACAAAGAGGCAACCCATGGAATGGGAGAAGATATTTGCAAATGACAGTGCAGACAAAAGGTTGATATCCAGGATCTATAAAGAACTCCTCAAACTCAACACACACAAAACAGATTATCATATCAAAAAATGGGCAGAAGATATGGACAGACACTTCTCCAATGAAGACATACAAAGGGCTATCAGACACATGAAAAAATGTTCATCATCACTAGCCATCAGGGAGATTCAAATCAAAACCACATTGAGATACCACCTTACACCACTTAGAATGGCCAAAATTAGCAAGACAGGAAACAACATGTGTTGGAGAGGATGTGGAGAAAGGGGAACCTTCTTCCACTGTTGGTGGGAATGCAAGTTGGTGCAGCCTCTTTAGAGAATAGTGTGGAGATTCCTCAAGAAATTAAAAATAGAGCTTCCCTATGACCCTGCCATTGCACTACTGGGTATTTACCCCAAAGATACAGATGTAGTGAAAAGAAGGGCCATGTATACCCCAATGTTTATAGCAGCAATGGCCACGGTCACCAAACTGTGGAAAGAACCAAGATGCCATTTTGGCCATTCTAACTGGTGTAAGGTGGTATCTCATTCTAACTGGTGTAAGGTGGTATCTCTGGTTTTGATTTGAATCTCCCTGATGGCTAGTGATGATGAACATGTTTTCATGTGTCTGATAGCCATTTGTATGTCTCCATTGGAGAAGTGTCTGTTCATATCTTCTGCCCATTTTTTGATATGATAATCTGCTTTGTGTGTGTTGAGTTTGAGAAGTTCTTTATAGATCCTGAATATCAACCTTTTGTCTGTACTGTCATTTGCAAATGACAGTACAGTCCTGGAGTTTTTTAGTTCTCGTTGATTGGTAAACTCAGTCTTGGCTGGATGTTCTTGTTAATATTCTGTGGGAGGGGCTTGTTGTGTTGATTCTAAAGTGTCTTTGCCCTAGACAGATCTGTATCACTCTTGCCAGGGTGTCAGGCTAAGTAGTCTGCTCTGGTTTGCTCTACGTGGCTTTTGTTCCCTGAAGGCTTTAAGCACAGCTTTAAAGGTTGAGAATGAAAATAAACAAAATGAAATTGTGGCCTCCCAATCTCTGCCTCTCAATCCAAAAGCTCAGTGCCCCATTCCTCAGTGAGCCCTCAGAGAAAAGAAGTCAGTCACTCCTGTCTCCCTGTTTTTGGCTGTACTCCATGCTCACGGGGCCTGTGAATGAGCATTTCTCTCGGGCACATGACCCCAATTTGAGTCTCCAAACCCTGTGGATACCTGTGGGACATTCCCGTGTTCTTCTCCTGGGGGAGGAAAGAGGGTCTCCCCATTTCTGCAGCTTGTTGAACCCCTGCTCAGAGAACAGTGGCCCAACTATGCTGTGGTTCATGGTTTATGGCAACCCCAAGCTGAAAACCCACTCCTGGGCTCACTCTTTGCAGCTGGCTTCCCCACACCAATGCCCGGGAGCTCTGCCACATTCAGGCATCCCTGGTCTTCCTGTGACCCTGAGGATCCTGAGATCACACTGTTTCAGCTAGTGTTTTGCTCCCGCTTAGCCACCTGAGTGACATCACTCACTGGAGCAGACTTCCTAAAAATTCTGCTCTTGTGTTCTGCTGCTATATCACTTGCCAGGAGCTGGCTGATGGAGGCTCCCTCCCCCCACCTTCTATCTTCCAAAATATTTCCTCAGATTCACTTCTCTGCACCTCCTACCTTGAAAAAAGTGGTCGCTTTCCTATTTGTAGAGTTGCAGATATTCTTAGATCTCTGGTTGAGTTGTCAGGTGTTCAGAACAATATGACAGCTATGTAGCTGAATTCCTGAGACCAGACAAAATTAAGGTCTCCTACTCCTCCTCCATTTTGGAACTAACAGGGTTGATCAATCTTACTAATATTTTCAGAGAATCTGTTCCTGGTTTCACTGATTTTTGTGTTGTATTTTTAGGTTCTATATATTTATTTCTGCTCTAATGTTTATTTCTTTCCTTCTTCTGGCTTTAGGCTTCATTTGTTTTTCTTTCTCCAGTTCCTTTAAGTGACAGCTTAGGTTGATTATTTGAGATTTTTCTTGCTTCTTGAGGTAAGGCTATCTATTTGCTATCTATTTCACTTTGGAATCGCTTTTGCTGTAACCAAAAATTTTTGGACCATATGTTTTCATTTTCATATGTTTCCATGTATTTTTAAATTTCTCCTTCAGTTTCCTGGCTGACCCATTCATTCTTTTTTCAATTAATTATTTAACTAATTTTTATTATGTTCAATTAGCCAACATATCATTTGTTTTTGATATAGTGTTCAACAATTCATTAGTTGCTTATAATACCCAGTGCTCATCACATGATCAACACATATGATGACTCCTTAATACCCATTAAGTATTAACTCCCCCACCTCCTCTCTTCTGTAACCCTCAGTTTGTTTCCTGGAGTCTGGAGTCTTTCATGGTTTGTTTCCATCTCTGATTTCTTCCCATTCAGTTTTCCCTCTTTACCCCTGTGGTCCTCCATGCTATTCCTTATGTTCCACATATGAGTGAAACCTTATGATAATTACCTTTAGTCCCATGTTATTTAACTTCCATGTATTTGTGGTCCTTCCACATTTTTTTGTGGTTGACTTCAAGTTTCACAGTGTTGTGGTTGAAAAATCTTTTTGTATTTGTTGAAACCTGATTTAGAACCTAATATTTCATCAAAAAATATTAAAAGCAAAAATAATATATTATCCAACAATTCCAGTACTGGTGATTAGGTAAGAATGAAAACACTAATTCCAAAAGATATGTATACTCCTATGTTTATTCCAGCATTATTTACAATAACCAAGATGCAGAAGTAACCCAACTGTCCATTGACAGACACACACACATATATATATATATATCTCACATCTTCCTTATCCATTTGTCCATATGTATATAGTATATATATATATATATATATACACACACACACATATATATACTATATATACACACATATATAGTATATATATATATGCATATGTGTGGTGTATGTGTATATATACACACATATATATAAAATTTAGACATTAAAAAGATAACTTGACCGTTGCAACAACATGGGTGGCCTAGAGAATATTATGTCAAGTGAATTAAGTCAGACTGAGAAAGACAAATACCATTTGATTTCACTTATATACGGAATATAAAAAAATAAACAAACTAGAAGCAGATTCAGACCCATAAATACAGAGAACAAACTGACAGTTGCCAGAAAGAAGTGGGTGGATAGATGGGAAAAACAGGTGAAGGAGAGTGGGACATACAAGTTTCCAATTGTAGAATAAGTAACTCACAGGAATGAATGGTACAACATAGGGAATATAGTCTATGAAATTATAGAGTTATACAGTGACAGATGGTGGCTACAAATACGATGAGTACATCATAATGCATAGAGATATTGACTCACTATATTGTACATCTGAAAATAATAGAAAATTGTGTTTATTTTTAAACAATCTTGCAAAGCTTGTTTTTTCCACTTACTAGTTTGCAACATTTTAAATTGTTACTGTAGTATTTTCTGAAGCCAAATCCACTGAGATGGTGACAATAAGAAGAAATCTCTCCAATGTTGATTTCAGCATTGTCCACAATAGCCAAAATACGGAAAGAGCCCAGATATCCACCCACAAATAAATGGATAAAGAAGAGGTCACACACACACACACACACGCACACGCACACGCACACACACACTGGAAAATTACTCAGCCATCAAAAATGAAATCTTAGGGCACCAGTGTGGCTCAGTTGGTTAAGCATCTACTTTTGGCTCAGGTCATGGTCTCAGTTTCCTGGGATCAAGCCCTGCATCAGGCTCCCTGCTCAATGGGGAGTCTGCTTCTCTGTCTCCCTCTGCCCCTCCCCCATGCTCATTTTCTCTCTCTCTCTCTCTCTCTCTCTAATAAATACATAAAATCTTTTTAAAAATGAAATATTCAAACTGAGGGTTTTGGAGGGAAGGGGGCTGGGAGGTTGGGTGAGCCTAGTGGTGGGTATTATGGAGGGCATGTATTGCATGGAGCACTATGGGTGCAGGTGCATAAACAATGAATTCTAGAACACTGAAAAGAAATTTAAAAAATAAATAAATAATTTAAAGAATTAAATTAAATTTTAAAAAAGAGAAATATTGCCACTTGCAACAACATGGATGGAACTAGAGGGTATTATGCTAAGCAAAATAAGTCAGTCAGAGAAAGACAAATACCATATAATTTCACTCATATGTGGAATTGAAGAAACAAAACAGATTAACATAGAGGAAGGGAAAGAAAAATAAAATAAGATGAAAATTGAGATAGGGGCAAGCCATAAGAGATGTGGAACTCTAGGAAACAAACAGGTTCGCTGGAGGGGAGGTGAGTGGGAGATGGGATAACTGGGTGATGGGCATTAAGGAGGGCACATGATATAATGAACACTGGGTGTTGTACGAACTGATGAATCACTAAATTGTACCTCTGAAACTAATAAAAAAATAAAGAACAAATCTATCATTTCTCTATTACAATATGTTTCATTAAAACTAAATTTTATCTGTCATGGTTCAGTTATATTTTGAAGCATCTAGACAAGTTACTAACATATGTCAGCACTCAACAGTTATTTACTGATTGAATGAATAAATAAATAAATAAATAAATAAATAAATAAATAAAATAGCTTATATTAAGTTTTCTCGACATAATGATATAGTGCTTAAGCCAAATGAGGAAATGTTTAGTATAGTCAATGTTAGGCCAGGTAAAAAGTATATACTGTTCTAGACTATTGTGGGAGAAATATTTGAAGACAAGAGTCTTTAGGTTCCTTAGAAAGCATAGTGGAAGGTGACCACCACATTTTTCTCTGTGTAGAACTAGAAACATTCTGCTTTTCTATAGCAGTTTTCAAGAAAGAATAGCCTGAGAAAAATATAAATAAAAGAAAAGTCTATCTTGACACCGAAAGCAATTGTCTTAAAATTTCCCTGAGCTCCAAGAAAGTTTTCCATGATATTGTTGAAGTAAATGAGTTTTTTAGGATTCTTTTAGTCCTGAGTCCATTTCTCACAACAAGGAAAATGCCAAAATTTATCTTCCACTTTATTGTGGAAAGAAGTAAGTTAGAAGGTAGTATTCTCATGAGAGACTCTCTACAGTGTTTCTTGCTAAGAAATGTCCCCTGAGGTTCATTATCTGTATGAAGAAAATGCCCCACAGCTTTATACAAAGAGAGAACACATCTTAACAAAGATGATTTTAGAGAAAAATTGCTTTCCACATATAAATATATTTGTGATCCTTCAAATCAAATAAATGAATAATATTAAGGAACTAAGATATGATGAAGTGAAGCCACTGAACACAGAGAGAATATTCAATCCTTATCTCTAATACTCAATGCAGTTGGAAAGAAAAGATCAATGTCAATTTTGCAAAAACAAGGAGTACGACCACTGAATACCTGCCATGATTTAAGGTGGGTGTTGGATGTAGGCAAGAGTGATCTATTTAGCTTCATTAATTTTATCTTTTTGTAACTCTATATGTGTTGTCACCTCTCTATGCAGATTTTTATACTAAAATAAATGTGGAAATAAATGGACACTTTTAATAATGCAACATCATTATAACTTATAACATTAAAACATGCTTCCTTTGGTGAAAAATAATGTAGGGACACTGTTTGCATTAGTGGGTTTTTCTGTGAATTAAAATATATGTATCCTAGCATTAAAAAGCTTAACATCATGAACACCAGATTCAAGCTATATGATAGGAGAGATTTGGGAAATGAAAGAGAAGAAAATGTAATCCTTAAGAGGCTTCTGACAAGGGTAATACACTGTGAATATTTAGATGCAACTGAAACAAGGATTAATGAACTGATATGGACTCTTAATCACCACTGGGCACTATACTTCATAAAAGTAATCACCCACATATTAAGTATTTCATTTAATGAGGCATAGTCACACATATTGGATTAATTAATCCTCACAAAACACAGCTGTTAAGTAAGCAAAGCAGAAAAGGTTTATGTGTTAATTATCAGCAGTTGACTGGATCCAGGTTCTCTGACTTCATAACCTCTTTTCTACTACAACACTGTTTTTAAACTTCTTTCCACTTCTAACAACAAAATATACATTTTACATCATAACCCAAGTCACACATGTACACATACACTCACAAGTACAATGGAAACAAACAGCAAATCCATAAAGAACCATAGAGCTGTCAAGTTTGTGATAGATTACAACTCCTGATGTGACAAGCACCAGCACATATCATTATCATTTTTAAAACACTGATGTCTTGAAAGTCTCATGTCACCAGGATTTAGCATTTGATTTGTTCCTCAAGTACTGAACATGTGGAAAGGAATCATTTCCTTTCAGCTGATGTTTCCTGTTATGACAAAAGGTTTACACTAAAAAAGTCACTTTAGGATTTGAGGCATAGACCCAAGGAACAGCACTATGTCTTGTTTCTATGCATTCAGACTGATCTGGCTGGAGCTCAGAAAGTCCTGAACTTACCTAAACCAAGTCATGACTTCAAGCAGAGTGGCCAGGACCAGCAGATGGTGGATGAAAGAAATGAAGCCATGTGGTAAGTCAGCATGGGTGGTTCCTGGAAAACACTCCTTTGCTTTATGCTATTCTCTGACACAAGAGCAATTCTGACTTTCCCCTTCCCTAATCATTTTTCTATAAACATTTGGTCTATTGCATCTCCTAGGCAAACTATAGAGATTTGTTGGTCTTTCTTTTAGATGTGCTTCAAAATAATCATGTTTGACATTTAGACTCCTACTTTTTCATGAGTACAAATATTAAATCACTTCACTAGAGTGACACCACAGAGAAACTCCCTGCATAATTTACTGTACTTAAATGACTAAATGGACAATCAGGAAAATCCAATACGGAAGTAAAAGTCCTCACTTTGATTTGAATCCACCAATAAGAGGAATGATGGTCATGAGTCTGGGCAATGCAAGTACTCCAAAGGTCTTCATCCTCTTGGGTTTCTCTGACCATCCCTGGTTGGAAATGCCGCTCTTCATAACGGTGTTTGTGGCTTACATCTGCACACTGGTTGGAAACATCTCGACTATTGTGGTGTCCAAGGTAGACCCTTATCTTGACAGCCCTATGTACTTTTTCCTTTCCAACCTCTCCTTCCTGGACCTGTGTTTTACCACAACCACCATCCCTCAACTGCTGTGGAATCTCTGGGGACCAGATAAGTCCATCAGTTATGGGGGCTGTGTAGCCCAATTCTATATGTTTCACTTCCTGGGGGCCACAGAATGCATCCTCTTGGCGGTCATGTCCGTGGATCGGTACGTGGCCATCTGCAAGCCCTTGAGGTACCAGGCTATCATGGACCGGCGATTCTGTGTCTCCCTAGTGGCTGTGGCATGGATAAGTGGTTTGGCTAACTCCTTGCTTCAGTCATCCCTCACTATCCAGCTGCCACTTTGTGGTAACAACAAGGTGGACGACTTCCTGTGTGAGATTCCAGTGATGATCAAGATGTCCTGTGTCGACACCACTTTCAATGTAACTATGCTCTCTCTTGTAGGGACGTTCTTCACCCTGGTTCCCTTGTCTCTTATCCTTCTCTCCTATGGGTTCATTGTAGCTACAGTGCTCAGAATTCGGTCATCAACAGGAAAAAAGAAGGCCTTCAACACCTGTGGCTCTCATGTTATTGTGGTCTCTCTCTTCTATGGGCCAGTAATATGCATGTATGTGCAACCTTCTGGTACTAAATCCCAGGACAAGGACAAACTCATGGCTCTGTTCTACAGTCTGCTGACTCCTATGCTTAACCCTTTTATTTATACTTTGAGGAACAAGGACATGAAAGGGGCAATAAGGAGGCTTCTCCTCCCACTGAACCATCAGAGAAGAGAATAAAACACAGCTATTTTATACTCCATACTCTCCATGTAAGACTCCAAAGAGCCCTTGCTCTATATATATCTCTGGATGTAACCCTCTTCCAAAATGTTTAGAATCCTTCAGTCATTATCTGATCTACACATATGTTTATTCACAAAGTGCTATGATTTATTGGCCCTCATTTTGCAATGTGAAACTTAATTCCCACTTGTAAGTTACATGAGAGTGAATCCCTGTCATTAAGTCCTCTAAGTCCATTGAGAGATGCTGCTATAGGAATCTGAAAAATTGCTCACTGACTGACTCATTCATCACCAGTCAAACAAAAGGAACCCTCTCATTTTATGCATAATCTTATAAAAATAACACAAGTATCATGTCATCTGTGAAGAGGGAAAGCGTGACTACTTATACAAGTTAGAATGGCAAAAATTAACAAAACAGGAAAAAACAGATGTTGGTGAGGATGTGGAGAAAAGGGGAACCCTCTTACACTACTGGTGAGAATGCAAACTGATACAGCCACTCTGGAAAACTGTATGGAGATTCCTCAAGATGTTAAGAATAGAACTACCTTATGATCCCAGCAATTGCACTACTAGGTATTTACCACAAAGATACAGATGTAGTAAAAAGAAGGGGCATATGCACCCCAGGGTTCATAGCTGCAATGTCCACAATAGCCAAACTGTGGAAGGAGCTTCGATGCCCTTCAACAGATGAGTGGATAAAGAACATGTGGTCCATATATACAATAGAATACTACTCAGTCATCAGAAAGGATGAATACTGAGCTTTTGCATTAAGAAGGATGGGACTGGAGGAGCTTATGCTGAATGAAATAAGTGAAGCAGAGAAAGATGATTAACATATGGTTTCACTTATTTGTGGAATATAAGGAATAGTTATGGAGAACATTAAGAGAAGTAAGGGAAAATGAAGTGGGGGGGAATCAGAGGGGGAGAAGAACCATGAGAGGCTATGGACTCTGGAAAACAAACTGAGGGTTTTGGAGGAGAGGGTGGTGGGGGAATGCGTTAGACTGGTGATGAGTATTAAGGAGGCATGTATTGCACAGAGTACTGGGTGTTACATGCAAAAAAATGAATCATGGAACACTACACAAAAACTAGTGATGTACTGTATGGTGACTAATAAAACATAAAAACATCTTTTAAAAAATGAAAAAAAAATGGGGAGGGGAAAGATGGCAGAGAAGTAGGAGACCCTGTTTCAACCGGTCCCCTCAAGTGAGCTAAATACGTATCAGAACACTCTGAACACCCATGAAATCAGCCTGAGACGTAAGATTATACACTTTTGGATCTCTGCAGGGGCAGAAGACATCAGTGGAGAGGTAAAGCAGAGTAGGAATGCTCAGACTGATATCAGAGGATAAACAGAGGGGGGAGAGAGCCACCAGAAGTGACCCATTGGAAAGTAATACCCCAATACAAAAGTGCCCTGTCACTGGGGGCCAGCATTAACTTGGAGTCTGGTTAAAGCACTCAAGAAGAGCAAAAGATCTTAAGGGGCAACCGGTGGAATTGGGCGGTCATGGGCATGGGCCTAAGCCCACAGTCCCAGGATGGTCACCACAGGCAACCACCGGTGCCAGAGAGAGTCCCGCAGAACCTGAAGTCAGCGGTCCACGGGCCACAGCTGTCCACTGCTCGCACCCCGCCACACCTAAGAGAGCCTGGTGTAGGCGCCAGATGGCAGTCTCCGGGACCGCAGCCTTCTGCAACTGGCCACTGGGTTCTGACCCTGCCCAGCCAGTATGGCCAGCGTGGGCCTGGACCCCAGACAGCAGTCCCAGCAAAGGCAGCCACCAGAAGCAGGCTCTCTGGACCAGTAACACTCATGGTTTTAGTGGCACAGGGATACAGAGACAAGCGGAGGCCCTGGGCGACCACTGGGACAGGGGTTGGGGGTGCGCACCGCCTGTGGGAGGTTGCCCTGTTCAGTGGAGTCTGCAGAGGGGGAGTCTGTGTGTTCTGGATCAGCCAGAGGGGAACAGTCTGAGGCTTCTCTCTGAGGCGGAGGTTTGGGTGCAGACAGACTCTTTCCTTGCTCTGACCCTCTGAAAAGCTGCAAAAAGCCACTAAAGAATAAAAACCTCCAGAGAACAAAAGCCTGAAAAACCGGTTTCCATAGATCCCAGTCCCTTGATAGTGGGCAGAGGGACTCAACCCAAGCTACTGATGGGAGAACAACGCAGTAGGCCCCTCTCCCAGAATACAAATCAAAAGAACAAGAGGACAAACACCACAGGGTCCCCATAAAACTGTAAAACCCCAACATCAGGGAAAAACAATATATTAAGCTCCTGGGTGCCTGGATTATGGTTGATATTTTCAGCTATACATCCCCTCAACCACCTCTCACTAAAATGGTTAGGAGGAAGAACGCCCAACAGAGGAAAAATTCAGAGACTGTGGCCTTCTCCATCAGAACTATTGGATATAGACATAAACAGTATGTCAGAAAGAGAATTCAGGGTAACAATTATCCAGACAATGTCTAGGTTGGAAAAAACCCTTAGTGACAACATAGAATCTCTAAGGGTGGAAGTGAGAGCTGACCTGACAAAAGTTAAAAATGCTATCAATGAGATCCAATCTAATCTAAATACTCTACAGGTAGGGTAGCCAAGGCAGATATTGAATTAGTGATCTAGAAGAAAAACTGATAGAAAAGAAGGATCAGGAGGAGGCCTGGAACAAACAGCTTAGAAGCCATGAAAACAGAATTAGGAAAATATATGACACCATGAAACATTCCAACATCAGAATTATTGAGATGCCTAAGTGGGCGGAGAAAGAGAGAAGACTAGAAGACTTAGTTGAACAAATTCTGGATGAAAATTGGTGTGATGTTCATCATCACTAGCCATCAGGGAGATCCAAATTAAAACCACACTGAGATACCACCTTACACCAGTTAGAATGGCCAAAATTAGCAAGACAGGAAACAACGGGTGTTGGAGAGGATGTGGAGAAAGGGGAACCCTCTTACACTGTTGGTGGGAATGCAAGTTGGTGCAGCCACTTTGGAGAACAGTGTGGAGATTCCTTAAGAAATTAAAAATAGAGCTTCCCTATGGCCCTGCAATTGCACTACTGGGTATTTACCCCAAAGATACGGATGTAGTGAAAAGAAGGGCCATCTGTACCCCAATGTCTATAGCAGCAATGGCCATGGTCACCAAACTGTGGAAAGAACCAAGAGATTCACTTTAAATTCAAAAATGCAGAAGCTGAAAATACAGAAAAAGATACTCCATTCAAACAGAAACCAAGAGCACTAATGGCTATACGGAGTTCAAAAAAATATGCACATACAGATATAATTACTGTAGACGAGTAACAACAATTTACAATGCTAAAACTGATCCACACACCAATGAGATGTAACAATCATAAACATATGCATCCAGCAACAGACTCCCAAAATATATCACGTAAAAACTGATTGGAGAAACAGATAATTCCATAATAATGGTTGAACTTTAGGGCACCCTTTCTTTTTTTTTTTTTAATTTCATAATTTTTTAAAATTTTATTTTATTTTTTCAGTGTTCCAAGATTCATTGTTTATGCACCACACCCAGTGCTCCATGCAATTTATGCCCTCCTTAATACCCACCACCAGGCTCACCCAACCCCCCCCACCTCCCCTCCAAAACCCTCAGTTTGTTTCTCAGAGTCCTCAGTGCACCCATTCAAGGACGGACATGACAACAAGCCAAAGATCATCAAGGAAATAGAATATTTGAATGACACTATGAATAAACCAAGCCCAACAGTAATCTCTAGAACACCCAACTCCACAATAGTAGAATACATGTATTTCTCAGCACTCATGGAACATTCTATAGAAAGCCAATAAGCTAGGCCATAATCAACTAAAAACAAATTTTAAATGACTGAAATCATATAAAACACATCACCTAATCACAGTGGCATCAAATTAGAAATCAATAAAAAGACTGAAAAACACAAGTATGTGGAATTTAAACAATGTGAATTAATTCCCTAATAAATGGTCAGGGAAAAAAATCACAAGAAAAATTAGTAAATAATGTGGAAAGAATGGAAAAAGAAGCACAACATACAAAATGCTGCAAGAGTATATTACATAGAGATGTATTTAAAAAAAACTTCCAATTTCTCTGTGATGAAAATGTATGTGTTATGTGTTTGTAAGTCAAGTGACATAACAAGTACAGGATAGGGGTGCCTGGGTGGCTCAGTGGGTTAAAGCCTCTGCCTTCAGCTCAGGTCATGATCTCAGGGTCCTGGGATTGAGCCCCGCATCAGGCTCTCTGCTCAGCGGGGAGCCTGCTTCCTCCTCTCTCTCTGCCTTGCCTCTCTGTCTACTTGTGATCTCTGTCTGCCAAATAAATAAATACAATCTTAAAAAAAATACGTACACGGGGTGCCTGGGTGGCTCAGTGGCTTAAAGCCTCTGCTTTCGGCTCAGGTCATGATCTCAGGGTCCTGGGATTGAGTCCCACATCAGGATCTCTGCTTAGCAGGGAGCCTGTTCCCCCTCTCTCTGCCTGCCTCTCTGCCTACTTGTGATCTCTGTCTGTAAATAAATGAATAAAAACTTTAAAAAAATAAGTACAGGATAACTGTCTTTTTTTGAGCACTAATAACCATTATATTTTCACATAGGTAAAGTTAGTTAATGGAAATTTATATCAGCTATGATCTCAGCAGAAAATTTATGACACACTGCAACTGGAAAAATGAGGGAAGTTTAACAAAGAAAGGATTTACAAAGGTGTGGGAAGGACTGCGAAACACCAGTAAGAGATTTCTATATGTATATTATACCCGAAATACATTATAAACCCAAGGCCTGAAATAGCAAAACAGAGGAAGTACTGGAAACCAGAAAGAGAAAAATCCATGGTTACCACCAGGACCTGTGGCTTTTGGTGAAACAATGCAGGCAGACTGGTTGGTCCAGCTGAGAGGAAGTTGGTGGATATCCCAACCCAGCTGTTCTCTGTCTCCAGCCCTTAAAAGGTGGCTCTCGTTGCCTGATCCCAACCAGCAGCCAGGTATCAAGCAACCATCTTGATTCAGCCTCTCAAGGTACAGCAGAGGGTAGGAACAACATTTGGAATAAAGAATGGATCTGGGGTGGAGGAGAGGGATGAAGAATATCTACCACACATGAAACATGGAACAGTGCACATCTATATATTCCTGGTGGCTCAAGGAAAGAAGTAGGATTGCAAACCACAGGAAGGGTTGTCAAAGGGAAACCATTCCATTTCTAAGTGATAGTGTATTTGAATTTGTCCCTCAAAATGATTCCCTGTTGAATTACGTGTGAGATATTTTTAAAATCTTAATGTTTATCTACATATCTAATATTATGTGAGAGACAGAGAGAGAAACAGAAAGACTGTCATGAAGTCTTTGTTATAAAATTTTTAAATATTTAACACTGGGTGTTACATGCAACCAATGAATCATGGAACACTACATCAAAAACTAATGATGTGCTATATGTTGGCTAACTGAATATAATACAGATGCTAATGTAAATATTTAGAGCTTTTAATTTTAAGCATCACTGATTCCTTCTCATTGGAAAGATCAATTATTATATTTTCCTCTCTTTCCAAGTCACTTTTGTGCTCCTTTATTGTTAGGTCTAGAAACAATTAAAACTTATGAGAGAAAGAGAGAGGAGGTAAGAGTAAGAGGACCCTTGGCTTACCCCAAACCTTGAAAACAACTAGATAACTACTGAATCATTCTGAATACTCAAGAAATTGACCCGAGGACTGACAGGAAAGAACTGCACAACTAGGAGAGAAGAGGTCACATTGAGGAAGGTAGGAGGTGTGGAGAAATGATTCGGGGGAGAAAAAGATTGTGGGTGCTATGAAGAGGTGGGAGCCCTGATCACAGAGAACGGCAATGGAGAGAAGAGCACACAGGGATATGCAGAAGTAGAACACGTCCTCAAAGCCATGGGCTGGGAAGCTGAGGGGCTTATTTTCATGTTTCTGTAACCAGTGGGGCTCAAAGACTGGAGTTTTAGAGGCTGGTGGGCTCGGCTGGGATAGTCCGGAAGACGCTGCCCACACGTGGTGAGAAAGCGGACGAACGGCCCTGGGGCAGGCGGAGCAATCTGAGGAGTGTCTGAGGCACACAAGGGAGGGACTGCTCTTCTTTTCGCACATCTGTGAGAGGCGGCGTTTTCAGAGTTGCCTCTTCAGGGATGAAGGAACCAAGGTGCACCATTCCCACCCCCACCACTCAGCATAGGCGCAGAGACACCTGCCAAGGGCAGCTAACCTCGACACTGGCTGTCTAGCTGCTTGCTGCAATTCCCGTGCCCCTGCGGTCTGACGCCACTGCCCTTCTTGGACAAGCCTACATCCATCCTGATCTGGTGAGCCCTTCCCCCAGAAGACCAGTACAGGTTCCAGCCGCAACAGGTCCCTAAAGTTTGGCATTTTAAAAGTCAACAGGCTTGGAGTACCTGGGTGGCACAGTAGGTTAAGCATTTGAGGGGTTTTTTGGCTCGGGTCTCGATATCATGAGATCAAGCCTTACACTGGGCTCTGTGCTGGGCATGGAGTCTGCTTAAGTTTCTCTCTCCCTTTCTTGCTGCCCCACCCTTCTTGCACAGTCTTTCTCTCTCTAAAAATGAATAAATATTTAAAAGATAAAATAAAAATAAATCAACAAATCAATAAAAGTCAGCAGGCTTGACTGGTATAGAGCCCAAAGTGCACTGTGCACACAAGCAAACAGGAAACAGTGTGAAAACAGTGATCTGAAAAATGCCTGGGATGCACAAGGAGAAATTATTCACTCTCCTGGGAGTGCTTCCCTCTGAGTAGCAAGCACAGACTCCCAGTTTTAAAGGAGCTGGATGGTACCATTTCCCTCCCTTCCCCCTCAGCATAAGTACAGAACCACCTGAAGTAAACAGCACAGAGCCTACACTGCTTAACCAACCTAAACTGTTAGGACCAAGTACTGTCCCCTTCTGCTCTGTTGGTACTGCTTTTCTCAGGCAAATGTACCTTGGGCCCAGCACAGCAGGGCCCTTACCCAGAAGATCAGCAGAAAACCCCATATAAGCCATACTTCCTGACCACAGAGTTCTGCAAGTCTTCAGTTCTAACTGAAGTAGCATCAAGTCTCATTTAAGAAGCAGACTAGAACACACCTAGTTAAAACTCACTGCATTCTGGCCAAAGTCAAAACACTGTCCACTGAAGGTAAGGAGAGTCTCTACAGACAATTGTCTGAAGGATAGAGCAGCTAAAACACAGCAGCAGAGTGCATATACCACACACCAGAGACAACTGCTGAAGGGCCAGGCCGAGGACATTATATGACCTCTTCTTCGTAAAGCCATTACCATCAGGAGCAGGAACATAACCAGCTTTTCTAATACACAAAAGACAGACTTAAAATGTGAAGACAGAGGAATTCATACAAAAAAAAAAAAAAAAAACAAGAAAAGTCATGTCCAGATATCTGATCAAAACAGATATAAGTATGCCTGATGGAGAATTTAAGCCAACAATCATAACGATACTGGGATTGAGAAAAGCATAAAAGACATCAGGGAGACCCTTACCACATAGATAAAAGAGCTAAAAACTGATCAGCCAGAGAAGAAAAAAATGCAATAACAGAGATTTGAAACTGACTGGAGGTACTGACCACAGTGATGGAAGAAGTGGAGGAACAAATAAGTGATATAGAAGATGGAATAATGGAACATAATGAAGGTGAACAAAAGACAGAAAGAATTATGAATCACAAGAATAGACTTAGGGAACACAATGACTGCATCAAACATAATAACATTCTTATCACAGGAGTCCCAGAAGAGAGAATAGGGTTTAGAAGGTTTATCTGAAGAAATCATAGATAAAAAGTTCCTTAATCTGGAGAAGGAAACAGACATCCAGATCTAAGAGGGATGGAAAATTTCCATAAGATCAACAAAAGCGCACCAACTACATATTGTAGTTAAATTTGCAAAATATAGAGATAAAAAAAATCCTAAAGCAGCAAGGCAAAAGAACTCCCTAACTTACAAGGGTAAGACCTATAAGGCCAGCTGCAGATCTCTCCACAGAAACTTGGCAAGCTAGATCAAAGTGGCATGATAAATTCAATGTACCAAATGGAAAAAATCTGTAGCCAAGAATACTCTATCCAGCAAGGATATCATTTGGAAGAAAAGGAGAGATAAAGAGTTTCCCAGACTAACAAAAAGTAAAGGAGTTTGTGACCACTAAATCAGTCCTGCAAAAAATATTAAAAGAGATGTTTTGAGTGGAAAGGAAAGACCAAAAGCAACAAAGACCACAAAAGAACAGAGAAACTCTTCAGAAACTATGACAAAACAAGTAATAAAATAACAATAAATACAAATCTATCAATAGTTGTAAAATACATTTACATACATAAATGTAATGAACTAAACACTCTAATCAAAAGACATAAGGGGAGTTAGGAGAAGGGAGTTGGGGGCAATTGGAAGGGGAGGTGAACAATGAGAGACTATGGACTCTGAAAAACAATCTGAAGGGTTTGAAGAGATGGGGGGTGGGAGGTTGGGGGAACCAGGTGGTGGGTATTAGAGAGGGCAAGGACTGCATGGAGCACTGGGTGTGGTACAAAAACAGTGAATACTGTCGTGTTGAAAATAAATTTAAAAAATGATTAATAAAAAAATAAATAGAAAGGAAAAAAAATAAAAATAAAACAAATATTTTATTTAATCTTTGGCATCTTTATTAAATCTTATTAAGTATTTTTGGAAAAAAGAAAACCCTTTACAGTTCAGTGAAAATGTTACCAAAGTAAAAAATGTTATTACAAAAAAAAAAAAAAAGACATAAGGGGGGTACCTGGGTGGCTCAGGGGGTTGAGCCTCTGCCTTCGGCTCAGGTCATGATCTCAGAGTCCTGGGATCAAGCCCCGCATCGGGCTCTCTGCTCAGCGGGGAGCCTGCTTCCTCCTCTCTCTCTGCCTGCCTCTCTGCCTGCTTGTGATCTCTCTCTCTGTCAAATAAATAAATAAAATCTTTAAAAAGAAAAAGACATAAGGTGTCAGAAATCTGTATGACACCTAGAAGAGACTCATATTAGACCTAAAGAAATCTACAGGTTGAAAGTGAGGGGGTGGAGAACCATTTATCATGAAAATGGAAGTTAAAAGAAAGCTGGAGGAGCAATACTTATATCAGACAAGCTAGATTTCAAACCAAAGAATGCAACAAGAGATGAAGAAGGGCACCATGTCATAATAAGGGGAACTCTCCAACAAGAGGATCTAACAATTGTAAATATTTATGCCCCTAACTTGGGAGAATCCAAATATATAAAACAATTAATAATATACATAAAGTAACCCATTGTTAATAACACAATAACTGCAGGAGATTTTAATACCCCACCTACAGTAACAAACAGAGCATCTAAGCAGAAAATCCACAAGGAAACCATGACTTTGAATGACATACTGGATCAGATGGACTTAACAGATACATTCAGAACATTTCATCCTAAAGCAGCATAATACACATTGTTCTCAAGTACACAGGTATATTCTCCAGAATAGATCACATATTAGGTCATAAATAGGTCAGAAAGTATAAAAAGACTGAGATCATACCATGCATCTTTTCTGATGAAAATGCTATGAAACTTCAACTCAACCACAAGAAAAAATTTGGAAAGATCACAAATACATGGAGGTTAAACAACATGCTACTAAGAACAAATGGGTCAATCTGGAAATCAAAGAAGAAATTTTTTAAAAAATACATGAAAACAAAGGATAATGAAAACATAATTGTCCAAAATCTTTGGGATGCAGTCATGTATATAGCAATACAGGCCTACCTTGAGAAGCAAGAAAAATCTCAAATGAACAAAGTAACTTTACACCTAAAGGAGCTAGAAAAAGAACAACAAATGACATCTAAAGCCTGCTGAAGAAGGTAAATAATAAAGATTAGAGCAGAAATAAATGATATAGAAACTAAAAAATATATAACATATCAATGAATCCAGGGGCTGGTCCCTTGAATAAAAATTAATAAAATTGAAAACCCCCTATCCAGACTTATCAAAAAGAAAAGAGAAAGGACTGAAATAAATAAAATCACAAATGAGAGAGGAGAGATTACAACCAACATCACAGAAATACAATTATAAGACAATATTATGAAAAATTATGTCAACAAACAGGACAATCAAAGAAATGGATAAATTCCTAGAAACATAAACTACCAAAACTGAAATAGGAAGAATAGAAAACTGGAACAGACCAATAACTGCAAAAAACTGAATCAGTAATTTTAAAAAATCCCAAAAGGGACACCTGGATGGCTCAGTGGGTTAAAGCCTCTGCCTTCGGCTCAGGTCATGAACTCAGGGGCCTGGGATCGAGCCCCACATTGGGCTCTCTGCTTGGCAGGGAGTCTGCTTCTCCCTCTCCCTCTCTGCCTGCCTCACTGCCTACTTGTGATCTCTGTCTGTCAAATAAATAAATAAAATCTTAAAAAAAAAACAAAACCAACAACTCCTAACAAACAAAAGTTCAGGGTCTGATGGCTGCACAAGAAAATTCTACGAAACATTTAAAGAACAGTTAATAGATATTCTTCTCAAACTATTCCAAAAAAATAGAAATGGAAGGAAAACTTCCAAATTAATTCTATGAGACCAGAATTACCCTGATTATAAAACCAGTAAAAGACTCCACTAAAAAACAGAACTATAAGCCAATATCTCTGATGAACATGGATGCCAAAACTCTCAATAAAACACTAGTAAATCGGGGCGCCTGGGTGGCTCAGTGGATTAAAGCCTCTGCCTTCAGCTCGGGTCATGATCCCAGGGTCCTGGGATCGAGCCCCGCATCGGGCTCTCTGCTCGGCAGGGAGCCTGCTTCCTCCTCTCTCTCTCTCTGCCTGCCTCTCTGCCTACTTGTGATCTCTATCTGTCAAATAAAATAAAATAAAAAAATCTAAAAAAAAAAACCACTAGTAAATCAAATACAACAATACAATAAAAGAATCATTTACAATGAGAGACTATGGACTCTGAAAAACAATCTGAAGGGTTTGAAGAGGTGGGGGGGTGGGAGGTTGGGGGAACCAGGTGGTGGGTATTAGAGAGGGCACGGACTGCATGGAGCACTGGGTGTGGTACAAAAAACAATGAATACTGTTATGCTGAAAATAAATTTTTAAAAATGATTAAAAAAAAAGAATCATTTACCACGACCAAGTGGGATTTATTCCTGGGTTGCAAAGGTGATTCAATATTCACAAGTCAATCAATGTGATACACCACATTAATAAAAAAAAAAAGAATAAGAACCATATGATCATTTCAGTAGATGCAGAAAAAACATTTGATGAAGTACAGCATCCATTCATAATAAAAACCCTCAACAAAGTAAGGTTACAGAAACATACTTCAACATACTAAAGGCCATATATGAAAGACCCACAGCCAATGTCATCCTCGATGGGGGAAAACAGAGCTTTTTCTCTATGGAGCAAGTCAACGATATCCACACTCACCATTGTTATTTCACATAGTACTACAACTCCTAGCCATCAGACAACAAAAAGAAATGAACATTCTAATCAGCAAGGAAGAAGTCAAGCTTTCACTATTTGGAGATGACATGATACTCTATACAGAAAACCCAAAAGATTCCACCAAAAGTTTATTGAAACTGATACACTGATTCAGTAAAGTCATAGGATACAAAATCAATGTACAGAAATTAGTTTCATTTCTACACACCAATAATGAAGCAACAGAAAGAGAAGTCAAGGAATCTTCCATTTACAATTGCACAAAACCCATAAAATACATAGGAATAAACCTAATCAAAGTGGTAAAAGATCTGTACTCTGAAAACTATAAAACAGTTATGAAAGAAATTGAAGAGGACACAAAGAAATGGAAAAACATCCCATGCTCATGGATCAGAACAAACATTGTTAAAATGTCTATACTACCAAAGCAACCTACATATTTAAAGTAATCCCTATCAAAATACCAGATGAATTCATGTATCAGTTGTAGCAGTTTTTTGGTGGAGTCTTTCAGGTTTTCTCCATAGAGTATCATGTCATAATGAATGTTTGTAAATAGTGAAAGTTTGACCTGTTAAATAGTGAATAGTTTGACTTCTTCTTTGCTGACTTTGATGCCTTTTATTTCTTTTTGTAGTCTGATTGCTGAGGCTAGGACTTCTAGTACTATGTTAAGTTGAGAGTGGACATCCCTGGTGTGTTCCTGACCTTAGGGTAAAAGTTCTCAGGTTTTCCCCCATTGAGGATGTTATTAGCTGTGGGTCTTTTGTATATGGCTTGTATGATGTTGAGGTATGAATTACTACCTCTATGTTGAGGTATGAATTAATATGAATTAATACCTCTATCTCCACACAGTGGAGGTTTTTAATCAAGTTAGAAAGTTGTATTTTGTCAACTGCTTTTTCTGCATCTATTGAGAGGATAATATGGTCCTTGTCCTTTACAACTGTGAATCACTAAATTCTTCCCCTGAACTACCCTGTTAACTAAACTGAATTTAAATTTAAAAAAAATTAAATACCACCAGCACTTTTCACAGAGCTAGAACTATCCTAAAATTTGTATGGAACCACAAAAGACCCCAAATAACAAAGCAATCTTGAAAAGCAAAGCTAGAGGCATCATGGTTCTGGACTTCAAGTTGTGTTACAAAGAGGCACTAATTAAAACAATACGGTGCTGGCATAAAAACAGACACGTAGATCAACAGAACAGAATAGAACACCTGGAAAAGAACCCACAACTACATGACCAACTAAAATTTGACAAAGCAGGAAAGAATGTCCAAAGGGAAAAAAAAAGATAATCAATAAATGGTGCTGGGGAAACTGGACAGCAACATGGAAGAGAATGAAACTGAATCACTTTTTTTATAACATACACAAAAATAAATTTTAAAAGGGTGAAAAACCTAAATGGGTGAAAAACGTGAGACAGGAAACAAACAAAATTCTAGAAGAGAAAAAAGGCAGTAACCCCTTTGACATCAATCCTAGCAACTTCCTTCTATTGTCTCCTGGGACAAGGGAAACACAAGCAAATATAAACTATTGAGACTTCATCAAAATAAAAAGCTTCTGTACAGTGAAGGAAATGATCAACAAACCTAAATGGTAACCGATGGAACAGGAAAAGATACTTGCAAATGACATATCTGATAAAGCATCAGTATCCAAAATCTATAAAGAACTTACCAAATTCAACACCCCAAAACAAATAATCCAGTTAAAAAATGGGCAGAACAGAGGAATACACATTTTTCCAAAGACAAAGGAGTGGATAAGAGACACATGAAAAGATACTCAACATCACTCATCATCAAGGATATACGAACAAGAACCTCATCTCACACCTGTCAGAATGGCTAAAATTATCAGCACAGGAAACAACTATGTTGGCGAAGATGCAGAGAAAGGATATCTTTCTTGCACTATTGGTGGGAATGCAAACTGGTGTAGCCACTCTGGAAACAGTATGTAGGTTCTTCAAAAAGTTAAAAATAGAATTATCCTATGATCCAGCAACTTCACTACTAAATATTTAACCAAAGGATACAAAAATACTAATTTGAAGGGGTATATGCACCCCAATGATTATAGCAGCATTATCAACAATAGCCAGACTATGGAAAGAACACAAGTGTTCATCAACTGAGGGATGCATAAAGAAGATGTGTGTGTGTGTGTGTGTAATATCACTCAGTCAACGAAAGAATGAAATCTTGCCACATGGAACAACAAGGATAGAACTAGAGAGTATTCTGCTAAGTGAAATAAGTCAGACAAAGACAAATGCTTGATCTCAATTATATGTGGTATTTAAGAAACAAAACAAAGGAACATGGGGTGGGAAGTAGGCAACCAAGAAACAGACTCTTTTTTAAAACATATAATGTATTGAGGGAGGAGCAAGATGGCGGAGGAATAGGACACCTAATATCATCGGGTCCCAGGAGTTCAGCAAGATAGTTATCAAGCCATTCTGAACACCTACAAACTCAACAGGAGATAGAAGAGAAGAAGAGCAGCAATTCTAGGAACAGAAAAGTGACCACTTTATGGAAGGTAGGATGTGCAAAGTGAATCCAAAGCAATGGAAAGATAGACCGTGGGAACAGGGGCAGGCTCCTGGCAAGAGATAGAGCAGTGGAGCACAAAATCAGGACTTTTATAAGTCTGCTCCACTGAGGGACGTCGCTCCAGAGGCTAAGCCGGGGGTGGAGCCCTCGTAGGGACATTGTGGTCTCAGGACCCTTAGGGTCACAGAAAGACCAGGGGTGCCTGAGTGTGGCAGAGCCCCCAGGCATCAGAGCGTGAAAGCTGGCTGTAGAGATGGAGCCAAGCAGTGGGCTCTCACCTCAGGCTTACCTTAAACTGTGATCAAGGCACAGTTGGCCACTGCTTTTCAAGCAGGGACCCCACAAGCAGCAGATCCAGGGAGATCCCCTTCTTCCTCCTCTGGGAAGAATGGCATGGGAACATGCAGCAAGGATCTGCTGGGTTTGGAGACTCCAAATGGGGCCATGCGCCAGAGAGAGAAATGCTCAGTCACAGGCCAGGTGAACTTGGAGTGCGGTTGGAGACCAGAAAGGCAGGAGGGATTGACTGCTTTTCTCTGAAGGCACACTGAGGAGCGGCCTGAGCTTTTGGCTCCTCTGGGCTGGAGACTGGGAAGCTGCCATCTTCATTCCCATCCTCCAAAGCGGTACAGAAAGTGGTCAGGAAACAAAACCTCCCAAGACCAAAACCACGCAGACTGCTTAGGCTGGCCCCTGGCAAGGGTGGTGCAATTCCACCTCAGGCAAAGACGTTTGAGAATCACAGCAACAGGCTCCTCCCCCAGAAGATCAGCAAGAACATCCAGCCAAGACCAAGTTCACAGATCAATGAGAACTGTGGAATTCCAGAGATGCAGGAATGCAACACACAGAAGTCATGGTTTTTTTCCCCATGATCCTTTAGTCTTTCAAAGGTAAATTTTTTTAAAAGATTTTATTTATTTAACAGAGAGAGATCACAAGTAGGCAGAGAGACAGACAGACAGAGAGAGGGGAGAAGCAGGCTCCCCACTGAGCAGAGAGCCCAGTGGGGGGCTTAATCCCAGGACCCCGAGATCATGACCTGGGCTGAAGGCAGAGGCTTAAACCACTGAGCCACCCAGGTGTCCTGAAAGTTAAATTTAAAAAAAATTATTTTCTTATTCTATTTTCTTTTTTTTTTATTTCTTTTCAGCATAACAGAATTCATTGTTTTTGCACCACACCCAGTGCTCCATGCAATGCGTGCCTTCTCTTTCCTATTTTAACATTTTTTAACTATTTTATCTTATCAATACCTCTTTAAAAATCTTTTTTAATTTTTATTGTTACAGTCATATTCTATCCTTTCATTGTATTTAGCCTTAGTTTTTGTAAACATACAGGTTTTTCTTTCTTTAAAATTTTGAGATAGTTTCTTCTAATAGATCAAAATAAACACTAAATCTAGCACATGGCTTTGTTCTAGTCTCCAGCCTGATCACAGTCTTTCCTTTTTTCTTTTTCTTTTTTTTAAAGATTTTATTTATTATTTGACAGAGAGAGAGAGAGAGAGATCACAAGTAGGCAGAGAGGCAAGTAGGGGGGTGGGAAGCAGGCTCCCCACTGAACAAAGAGCCTGATGCAGGGCTCGATCCCAGGATCCTGGGACCGTGACCTGAGCCGAACACAGAGGCTTAACCCACTGAGTCACCCAGGCACCCCACTTTTTTATTTTTTCAACCAACTTCTTATCAATTCTTTTTAAGGATCTTTTTAAATTTTCAACTTTACAGTCTTATTCCATCCCTTCATCATATATACCCTTATTTTTGTATATATATGTTTTTCTTTCTTTAAAATTTTGTGAGACTATTTCTTCTAACAGACCAAAATACACCCAAATCAAGTGTGTGTCTGTGTTCTAGTCACCAGTCCAATATATATATCACCCCAATGATTACAGCAGCATTATCAGCAATAGCCAGACTATGGAAAGAACACAAGAGTGTGTGTATATATATATACACATACATATATATATGCATGTATATGTATGTATATATATGTATATATACATATATGTATTTATATACACGTACTTGTGTATATAAAATATATATATGTATGTATATATGTGTGTATGTATATATGTGTGTATATATTATATATACATATATGTATGTATATATGTATATGTATATATACATATATATTTATATACACACTTGTGTATATAAAAACATATATAAATGTATGTATATACATATATATTTTTCCCCCTCCTTTCTTCTCCCCACCACCCCCAGTTTCGGGTCTCTTCCAATTTGGTCAGTGTATATTTTTCTGGGTCATTGTTACCCTTTAGTATTTTGTTCTCTCATTTATCTATTTTTTTATTTTTATTTTTTTAAAGATTTTATTTATTTATTTGAGAGAGAGACAGACAGAATGAGAGAACATGAGAGGGGAGGTCAGAGGGAGAAGCAGACTCCATATGGAGCTGGGAGCCTGATGTGGGACTCGATCCCAAGACTCTGGGATCATGACCTGAGTCAAAGGCAGTCACTTAACCCACTGAGCCACCCAGGCGCCCTCATTCATCTATTCTTATCTGGATAAAATGACAAGGTGGAAAAACTGACCTCAAAAAAAACAAAACAAAACAAAACAAAAAACGAGGCAATACCGATAGCTAGGGACCTAATCAATACAGACATTAGTAAGATGTCATATTTGGAGTTCAGAATGGTAATTATCAAGGTGTTAGCTGGACTCGAAAAAAGTGTGGAAGATACTAGAGAATCCCTTTCTGGAAAAAATAAAAGAACTAAAATCTAACCAGATTGAAATAAAAAATTAAATTTCTATTAAATGATCTATTTTTTTCCATTTTTTATGAACATATAATGTATTATTTGCTTTGGGGGGTACAGGTCTGTGAATCACCTCTTATACAATTCACAGCACTCAACATAGAACATACTCTCCCCAATGTCCATCACCCAGCCACCCCATCCCTCCTATCCCCCAAGAAACAGACTCAACTATAAAGAACAAACTCATGGTTATTAGAGGGAAGTTGGACAAGGGAATGGGATAAATGTGTGATGGGGATTAAGGAGGACACGTGATGAGTACCTTATTTTGTATGTAAGTGCAGAATCCCTAAATTCTAGACCAGAAACCAATATTACACTGTATGTTAAGTAACTGGAATTTAAATAAAAATGTGGACAAACTCATGTCTCAAAAAAAATCTCTGAGAGGTATTCTATAAATGAACAAAGATACTAAAGGAACTCACATTCAAATTCCCCAAAATCAGGGGCGCCTGGGTGGCTCAGTGGGTTAAGCCGCTGCCTTTGGCTCAGGTCATGATCTCAGAGTCCTGGGATTGAGCCCCACATCGGGCTCTCTGCTCGGCAGGGAGCCTGCTTCCTCCTCTCTCTCTGCCTGCCTCTCTGCCTGCTTGTGATCTCTCTGTCAAATAAATAAATAAAAATCTTTTTTAAAAAAATTCCCCAAAATCACTTGTTCAAACTAGATCTACTCTAATTATTTCCTATTCATGTAGTGATCAATGATTCATTAATTGTGTATAATACCCAATGCTCATGAGGTCACATGCCCTCCTTAGTGCCCATCCTATTTAAAAGTAGTGTCCAGTATGTTGGGAAATAAAATGAGTTGATTTTAAAACAAATCTAGTAACAGAAGAAACTTTTATACTCTCAGTTCAGTAGGTAATTAATAAGAAGCATTTCCATGGTGAAGTCTCCCAAGGAACTTTCTCTGCTAGCTCCTCTGGGATACACATAAATGGCCTGATTGAAAACAATGCCCAAGGGTCTGAAGAACATTCTACAAATAGCACACCCAGAATGGATTCTTGATGTTCTCTACTACTGTCTTTCTAATCCAGGGTTTTTTTTTCTCATCGTCAGCATTGTTAGAAATGAAAAACACATTTCTGAAGTTAATTCTTAGGTACTCATCTATGTACTACAATTTCTCTATCATTCTCTGAAAGTTTGGAAATTCATGTCTTCTTCCAAAATTCCTTTCGATTGAGTGATACTTATCAAAATAAGGTGAGTAAAAGGACACTTGTTTTAAAGTGCCCATTCTTGGGAGGATGGGAATGTGTGTACATCACAGTACCTAATATATATAAGAATAGCAGAAAGCATTTCATTTCAGGAACACTTTTCTAGACTTTGAAGATACTAGTTTGGGGGAAATAGGATGCAAGCAGATTACTCTTGGTAATTAATCTCTCTCAGGCTTTCACTTAAACCAAAAGTGTGTGATGAAGATGATGTAAGGTTAAAATAAGCTGGAATAAAAATGTGATTGGAGATATAAAGGAGGTGTCAAAAGGAATAAAGGCTGGCACTTCATTAAACGGACTTTAAGCATCCATGGATAAACGGACCCCTGTGCAGTAAAACAGCGATGAAAAAATCATTGGAAGTAGAAGATCCAAAGTCATGGATTCAAGAACTAACAGGAATGAAGTCCTGTGAAAATGACATGGTGAAGCTTACAAATCTAAGATAGAATTGTGAAGCTCAAATATACATAATGTGTGTATTTTATTGATTAAGACACTGCTGTGGTATCTCTAGGGAACTATTTAAAGAGCTTAAGGAGGAGCTGGACTGGTCACCATCACAAACAAAACTAGTCTATGAGATGAGTAATATGAACAAAATTCCAAATAATACAAATTTAATAAAATTGTTGAAAGCATACTTGAATCATTAAGGTTAGATAAAATTAACTGTGGAAGAATTCATGGAGGCTCAAATCTGAAGTTACTCCTTAAAAAATTGAGTTATGTTCCATGACAGGAAAATCTAAAAGGTGAGTATAATCATATTAAATGACTAGACATGAAGGATTTTAGTGGACAACTATTTAATAATGTGAGTAGATCATAATTTTAGAATACTCATTTTAACTAATTAACTCATATCACGCTTTTACTTCAGATCCCATCTAAAACATAGACTCTTTACCTGAAAAAGAACTTAGACAAACATGTGTTCCTAACATAGTGCACTCATACCACGTCTTGAGTAATGTCAAGTTCAAATAAGGTGTAGTAGACACATTCATTCAGGAAACATCTCCAGACTACAGATGCTTTCTTTGGAATTTTGAGAGTCTGAAATCATAGTTTTATTATCTAACTACCTCATTTGAGTAATTAATTGCTTTTTGATCTTTAGAACCTCCCTAATTATTAGAAGGCAATCATTCACTGAATGATCAATTATATCCTAAGTGAATGATTAGCAACATCCTAAAATATGGATTCCAAAATTTCCTTTCTCATAAGTTCTAGGGAGGACTCCTAAATGATGTAATGTGTGCAAAATCCTTCTTGGAGTTTTCAGCACACAGGGCTTATTAAGGATTAGTTGGCATTATTATTATTTTATTGTTATTTGTGCACTTCTGACCTAGGGATAGTGTGTAATCAAAGAGCAACATTCACATTTTAGTCATGAGTAGTTTGTTTTTGTTTTTGTTTTTAGTTTTTATTCTAATTCCAGTTAGTTAACATACAGTGTGATACTAGTTTCGGGTATACAATAGAGTGATTCAAAGTTCCCATACAACACCTGGGGCTCATCACAAATGCATGCCTCCTATCCCCCAAGAAATAGACTCAACTGTAGAGAACAAACTCATAGTTACTAGAGGGGAGTTGGACAAGGGAATGGGATAAGTGTGTGATGGGGATTAAGGAGGACACGTGATGAGTACCTGTCTGTGACATCTGTCACCCTCTTGATTGCCAGGGTCGATTAGGATGATCTGGCTAGTTAGGCAGGTGGCCCCTTCCTCCCTCACTACTCCATGTGTGTCCCTCCCAAAACTGTGCACTCAGAGAATGACCTTCCCCAATAGAACAGGACCGTTCTTTGGTCAAGGCTATATGAGTAGCTGCACTTCCCCAACTAGAACCTCCAAACAAAAACTGTGGGTTTTGTGTAACACCTCACAAGATGGCTTTGAGGATTTAATGAAATATAGAATGTGAAAACTGTACTTTGTAACCATACAAACATAATGTTTGTTACTCTTAAACCACTAACTCACTAGTGAGGTAACTCAGAATTTGTCACTGGATGCATCATAACCATAATCATGATCTATCTTATCTTGCAAAAAAAATTGTAGATATAACAAAACACAGTTTACCACTAAAGGAAAGAACAGTATAAATTAAAAAAAAATGGTTCTCTAGTTAATCTTTCCAAAACACTACTTTACTCAGCTAGTTGATTTTCTTGTTACAATGTGCTTATCTTTAAAAAAAATGGAACACTACACCAAAAGCTAATGATATACTGTATGGTGACTAACACACACACAAAACTAATACTGTGAAAAGAAAGAAAAAGAAAAGGAATATGTAAAATAGTTTGTGAATATGTGTGTGAGTCTCTGGTCCTGACTGAATTGGAATATCGGCTTTCCTCCTGACACCAGTTCTCTGGAGTTAAAAGTTGTATTTGTAGCTATTTACAATCAAGTGGATCACTAATAACTGTGCAAACTCCTATAAAAATAGAATCAAAAGTCCACTTAATAAAGGAAAATCACTACCAGATAGTAAATTAAGTTTTAATGGAAAAATCAAGTGCCCAGTTTGAAGGAAGTACTTATACAAGAAAATACACATCCCCAAATAAATTCTTCAGCATGGGAAACATATGTCATGGCTCAGCTCTCAGTTCAGACTTCAGGAACCTGACATTTCTTGCTCACTTCCAAAATACCAAAACGGACTTGTACAAAATCTACCTTCTTACTCTCTGTAGAGATGATAAAACTATTCAACTGACTACTTGAGTTTGGACAAGGCTGTCATGATGGTATCAGAGCTCGTGTTCTCCTTCTTGTGTGTCAGCTACCTCAAGAATTCCACTGCTCATAATATTTCAGTAATACCTTGCATCAGTGTCCCCGGGGCCCCATCTCACATCCACTCTATCAGACACCAAGAGACAGAAATCGATAAATTGCATTTTAACAATCTCCTCATATGATTTTTATGCAAGCAAGCAAAGTTTGAAAATCATTACTTTGGAGTTTCTAAAACACAAGATGCTTCCACTTTCCATTTAATCCTCTTTCTAACACAAGGAGATTGTCGTTGTCATGCTTTTATACATTGAGTTTCAGCATGGTCAGTCTATTTTTCTAAAGTCACCAGCTCTGTTTTGTAGTGTCAGGAGGGAAAGTAAGTCACCTGGTGTCAGATCCCTTTTATTATTTCCCTCACAAGATTCTGTAGCCCATCCTCTGTCAGTGGATGACACATACAGTTCTCCTAACTCTTCCTATATTTTCTGCCACTTCTCTGCTGTAGGTGAAACAAGGTAAAGACTGGTACAATGAACAACAGCCATCCTGAAGAGTTTATTCTACTAGGCTTCTCAGACCGTCCTTGGCTGGAGCTTCCTCTGTTTGCTATTCTTCTTATAACATACCCCATGGCCATGGTTGGAAACATAGCCATTATTCTAGTGTCTAGGTTAGATGCCCATCTGCACAGCCCCATGTATTTCTTCCTCACAAACCTCTCCTTCCTGGACATGTGCTACACCACAAGCATTGTCCCTCAGATGCTGTTTAACCTGGGAAGTGCTAGGAAGACAATTAGCTATCTTGGCTGTGTGGCTCAGCTTTATTTCTTTCACATAATGGGGGGCACAGAATGTCTGATTTTGGCTGTCATGTCTTTTGATTGCTATGTGGCTATCTGCAAGCCTTTGCACTACACCCTCATCCTGAACCCACGTGTCTGTATCCTGTTGGTATCCACTGTGTGGCTGACTGGAATCACCTATGCTGTCTCAGAGGCCACTGCTACCTTACAGTTACCACTGTGTGGCCTCAATAAATTGGATCATTTGGTGTGTGAGATTCCTGTTCTGATAAAGGCTGCCTGTGGAGAAAAGGCTGCTAATGAGCTCATGCTCTCTGTGGTGTGTATTTTTATGTTAGCTGTTCCTCTGTGCTTAATTCTTGCTTCCTATGCTTGTATTGGACATGCTGTATTTAAAATTAAGTCTTCGGAGGGAAGGAGGACGGCCTTTGGGACATGTTCCTCCCACCTCATTGTAGTTTTCTTGTTTTATGGTCCAGCCATTAGCATGTACCTTCAGCCCCCCTCTTCCATCTCAAGGGACCAGCCCAAGTTCATGGCACTCTTCTATGGAGTGGTGACACCTGCACTGAACCCTTTTATCTACACCTTGAGGAATAAGGATGTAAAGGGGGCATTAGTCAACCTAGTGAGGGGCATATTCACTTCCAAGTGATAGCTGGGAAATAAATAGAAAGTATTTAAAATTACAGTAGGTTTATAGGGTTTTCTCTAATAATTCACTCTTGCGTCCTATTTCCCCAAATTTTATGTGAGATATTCATGTGCTGCATTTGATACAGTGATGTTAGGCAACAATGATGCTTGGCTATATGCACCACTAAGCACACTATGTTTGTGAAAATGTAGTGAAAGTAGTTCTACACTGTACTCTGAAATACTAATTGTACTAAGTAATAAAATATGTAATAATATAAATTAAAATATGAACCCATTAGTTCAAACTAATCATTATAAAATAGTACTGCAACCCCACATCTGTGCACTTTGTATCATAATGTCACTTGAGAGGTATTTTTCACTGGTCTCTGCCATAGTAGCTCATGTCTCAGTGGGCAGCTGGGCTAAGCTGTGCATTCCCTGTTGGGCACCCCACCCTTCAGAACAACTGCAAGCCTTCTAAGTTTATCAATTCAATTATGGAGACACTATTGTTTTTTTTTAACAGTTCAAAAAGATCTTTATTCTTTATTACTATTTTCTCTTAAGTGATATTAGTCATCATGCAGTACATCATTATTAGTTTTAAATGTAGTGTTCCAAGATTCATTATTTACATATGACACTCAGTGTTCCATGCAATATGTGCCCTCCTTAATACCTATCACCAAGCCAACCCATCCCTCCATACCCCCAAAACTCTCGGTTTGCTTCTCAGAGTCCACAATCTCTCATGGTTCACCTCCCCATCTGACTTCCCCCCCTTCATTTTTCCCTTTCTTCTAATGTCTTCCATACTATTCCTTATGTTCCACAAATAAGTAAAACCATATGATAATTGGCTTTCTCTGCCTGACTTATTTCATGCAGCATAATCTCCTCCAGTCCCATCCATGTTGATGCAAAAGTTGGGTATTCATCCTTTCTCATGGCTGAGTAATACTTTATTGTATATATGGACCACATCTTCTTTATCCATTCATCTGCTGAAGGGCATCTTGGCTCTTTCCACAGTTTGGCTATTGTGGCCACTGCTACTATGAACATTGGGGTACATATGGCCCTTCTTTTCATTACATCTGTATCTTTGGTGTAACTATATGGTCAACAAATCTTTGCCAAAGCAGAAAAAAATATCCAATGGAAGAAAGACAGTCTCTTAAATAAATGGTGCTGGGAAAATTGGACAGCTATGTGTAGAAGAATGAAACTCGACCATTCTCTTACACCATACACAAAGATAAACTCAAAATGCATGAAAGACCTCAATGTGAGACAGGAACCCATCGAACTCCTAGAGGAGAACATAGGCAGTCACCTCTTCAACATTGGCCACGGCAACTTCTTTCAAGACGTGTCTCCAAAGGCAAAGGAAACAAAAGTGAAAAATGAACTTTTCAGATTTCATCAAGATCAAAAGCTTCTGCACATCAAAGGAAACAGTCAACAAAACAAAGAGGCAACTCACGGAATGGGAGAAGATATTCGCAAATGACACTATAGACAAAGGGCTGATATCCAAGATCTATAAGGAACTCCTCAAACTCAACACACACAAAACAGATAATCACATCAAAAAATGGGCGGAAGACAACAGACACTTCTCCAAGGAAGACACACAAATGGCTAACAGACACATGAAAAAATGTTCATCATCACTAGCCATCAGGGAAATTCAAATCAAAACCACATTGAGATACCACCTTATACCAGTTAGAATGGCCAAAATCAACAAGACAGGAAACAACAAGTGTTGGAGAGGATGTGGAGAAAGGGGAACCCTCTTACACTGTTGGTGGGGATGCAAGTTGGTGCAGCCACTTTGGAAAATGATGTGGAGGTTCCTCAAAAAATTGAAAATAGAGCTACCCTATGACCCTACAATTGCACTACCAGTTATTTACCCCAAAGATACAGATGTAGTGAAAAGAAGGGCCATCTGTACCCCAATGTTCATAGCAGCAATGTCCACAATAGCCAAACTATGGAAGGAGGTGAGATGCCCTTCAACAGATGAATGGATAACGATATGGCCCATACATACAATGGAGTATTACTTAGCCACCAGAAAGGATGAGTACCCAACTTTCTCATCAACATGGATGGGACTGGAGGAAATTATGCTGAGTGAAATAACTCAAGCAGAGAAAGTCAATTAGTATATGGTTCACTTACTTGTGGAGCATAAAGAATAACATGGATAACATTAGGAGAAGGAAAGGAGAAGTGAACTGGGGAAAATCGGAGAGGGGGATCCCTGAGAGACTGTGGACTCTGAGAAACAAACTGAGGGTTTGGGAGGGGAGGGGGATGGGGAGGTTAGGTGATCTCAGTGGCGGGTATTAGGGAGGGCAGGTATTGCATGGAGCACTGGGTGTGGTGCATCAACAATGAATCTTGGAACACTGAAAAAATTAAATTAAATTTAAAACTTTTAATTAGCCAACATATAGCACATCACTAGTTTCAGATGTAGTGTTCAATAATTCATAAGTTGCATATATGATTTATGGATAAATGAATCCAAATCAATAAAAGCAGCATCTTGCATGTAATTGAACTTATGTGACATTTGTTTCTCTGTTTGAGTTACTTCATTTGGCAGACTACCCTCTAGGACCACCCATATTGTTGTGAGTGGCAAAATTTCAATCTAAAAAAACAAAAGGAGCAAAGAAAACCAGAAACAGATTTATAAATAGAGAGAACAAACTAGGGGTTGCCAAAGGGGGATGGGTGAAATGGGAGAAGGGGATTAAGAAGCAGAAAATTCCAGTTCTAAAATAGATAGGTCACAGGGATGAAAAGTATAGCTTAGGGAATATAGTCAATAATATTGTGATAACTTTGTATGGTGATAGACGGTGACTATGTTTATCATGGTGAGCATTTCATAATGTTTATGATTGTTGAATCATTATATTGAACACCAGAAACTAATATAACATTGTGTCAACTACACTCAAAAACAAAAGCAAAAAAGTGTCCCAGGGATTTGGTCACTTGTATTTTTCCTGCTTTTTCTCTGTCCTCTAAGGGAAGAATAGGGTTTTCCTCTTAATCCCTAAATAAGTACCTTGTTTACCCATAATACAGTTATAATCTAGAAGGGTAGTTATGATCTAGAAGGGCAGAGAGGAATGACCACAGCATTTTGGTTTGATTTATTGATGGTGGCCCCACTATTTTCTGAGAAGCCAGAGACCTGTGGTGTTTGCTTGTCCTTTCTCCCAAAATGGTGAAGACATCTCTATGGACCTGGTTAAAAAGCAGTGTTTGTTGTTTAAAGTTAGAAATATAGTTAGATTCTCAAAGTACACACTTCTTCCTAAGTAGGAAGGCAGACCCTGGGGACCTCATTATTGAGCTGGCTAAGAACAGGGACTGATAGCGAGGAGCTCATTTTCCCCAGGTCCCCAAGGACTTTGTCATACTTGGAAGGGAGACGTGATGAGATGTTTTGTCCCCGCTCAGTACAGCCATTGAAATTTCCAATATTTCATTTCTATTCACATGGCAATGTAACCTCTGGGGTTGTCTCTTTCAGAGAAGAAAGAGACAATTAAGGACCGTTTCTTGTTGAAGGCTAATTGAGGCCATCCCCCTCCCTGAACCTGTCCCCTCCTGGGCCCTGCCTTTAGTGATGGTGCCACTGGGACACCGCCTCAATGCTCTTGCCACCTCAGTCCTCAAAATTGTCAGTAATCAGCATCAGGTAAAGGATTTGATAGGGACCACTATGAGAATAGGTCCTAAAAGGGGCAATATGTTTCTGTACATTCCAGAGATAATGATCACAATGATCTTTAATGCATAATTATTCTTCTTAACCCCCCGCCACTTCAAACCCCTTAGATTGTTTTTCAGAGTCCATAGTCTCTCATGGTTCACCTCCCCTTCCAATTTCCCCCCAACTCCCTTTTCCTAACTCCCCTTGTCCTCCATGCTATTTGTTATGCTCCACAAATAAGTGAAACCATATGATAATTGACTCTCTCTGCTTGACTTATTTCACTCAGCATAATCTCTTCCAGTCCCATCCATGTTGCTACAAAAGTTGGGTATTCATCCTTTCTGATGGAGGCATAATACTCCAGAGTGTATATGGACCACATCTTCCTTATCCATTCACCCGTTGAAGGGCATCTTTGTTCTTTCCACAGTTTGGCGACCGTGGCCATTGCTGCTATAAACATTGGGGTACAGATGGCCCTTCTTTTCACTACATCTGTATCTCTGGGGTAAATACCCAGTAGTGCAATTGCAGGGTCATAGGGAAGCTCTATTTTTAATTTCTTGAGGAATCTCCACACTGTTCTCCAAAGTGGCTGCACCAACGTGCATTCCCACTAACAGTGGAAGAGGGTTCCCCTTTCTCCACATCCTCTCCAACACATGTTGTTTCCTGTCTTGCTAATTTTGGCCATTCTAACTGGTGTAAGGTGATATCTCAATGTGGTTTTAATTTGAATCTCCCTGGTGGCTAGTGATGATGAACATTTTTTCATGTGTCTGATAGCCCTTTGTATGTTTCATTGGAGAAGTGTCTGTTCATATCTTCTGCCCATTTTTTGATATGATTATCTGTTTTGTGTGTGTTGAAACTGGGGGCATCACGTTACCTGATTTCAAGCTTTACTACAAAGCCGTGATCACCAAGACAGCATGGTACTGGCATAAAAACAGACACATAGACCAGAGGAACAGAGTAGAGAGCCCAGATATGGACCCTCAACTCTATGGTCAAATAATCTTCGACAAAACAGGAAAAAATATACAGTGGAAAAAAGACAGTCTCTTCAATAAATGGTGCTGGGAAAACTGGACAGCTATATGTAGAAGAATGAAACTCGACCATTCTCTTACACCATACAAAAAGATAAACTCAAAATAGATAAAAGACCTCAACGTGAGACAGGAATCCATCAGAATCCTAGAGGAGAACATAGGCAGTAACCTCTTCGATATCAACCACAGCAACTTCTTTCAAGATATGTCTCCAAAGGCAAAGGAAACAAAAGCAAAGATGAACTTTTGGGACTTCATCAAGATCAAAAGCTTCTGCACAGCAAAGGAAACAGTCAAGAAAACAAAGAGGCAACCCACGGAATGGGAGAAGGTATTTGCAAATGACAGTACAGACAAAAGGTTGATATCCAGGATCTATAAAGAACTCCTCAAACTCAACACACACAAAACAGATAATCATATCTTCTCTTGCATATCTTGATCCTAACATGCACCAAACTGCATGCTGATGGCCTCCCTTTGTTTTCCTGAAGGTGATGCCACAAGTTAAGTATGTGATTTCTGACTGGTCAGCAGACCTTGGCCTCCTTTTGGAGCATGTTCTCTAGCCATCCACTGGAGCTTGCTCTTGCTACTATCCTCAGGACCATGCACAAGGAGCTGGTGGCAGTGTGAGGGGCACACAGGGAACTGGAGGTCCCTATGGGTATCTTATGCTGCCATGATGTTGATGTCACTCTCCCTGAATTTCTATTCCTGAGGATCATGTCCTCATAATTATTTGTTAGAAAATATAAATTTTATTCAGAGTTCAGTACATAAATACAGAGACATCTTAGACAAAATCGTACATAATGTAGATAATTAATTTATTACAAAGGCAATGGAGGGAGTAGAGGAAAAACTCTAGACTGGGCTTCCTCTAAAAAGCCGAACAGTGGGACAACTAATCCCAGCAAGAGTGATAGGCTGCCACCAGGTTTACTGAACTCAAGAATATATTGTTCTGGCTGATATCTGTTGTTCAGGAAGCCAGGATCAGTATAGAAATGAAAAACACTTCCCTCAAGTTGACATTCATGGAATACAAATTTTTTGGGGGACAGCTAAGAAAATCACCAAAAGAGAATGTGTTTCAAAAGAAAAAAGAAGGCATGGCGCCCACTAACAGAACACCACAGAGGACAAGTAGAAAATTATTTCATAGGATGATTGGAGGGGGGTGTCAGGATGGCACCCATGTGCAGGAGAGTGGGGTCACTGAGGAGATTAAGTGTGCTTGTTAGTTAATTATAGGGTATTATAAAGGAGAAGAAGGTGATAGGCCTGTTCAGGTTGGATTTAATAGATACTACCTAAACAACAACAACAAAAAATAATAGCTTAAGTGTATTATTTGGAAATAGATAAATGCCAAAAGGAAAAGCCAAAATATTTCAAAGTGGGTGCTTATTTATGAAAGGTGTCAGGGATGGAGAAGGATGGAACAGGTGACTGTTTCACAAGTGATCAAAAGAATTCATCATATAATGTTAATTTTGTAGATATGTAATCTTTATATTACATACTATATAATGTTTATATGTGTTATATATTTATGTTTATAGTATTATATATGTTTATACATACATTTACATACATATATATACATAATATTTATATGTAATGCTTATTTATTACTGTATATTTCTGTAACATTATGTATTTATATATGTATATAAAACTACATAAAATATTTATAAAATTGATTAAATTCTAAATTAAATTACATTTTAATATTAGTATTGGATAGTCTTAATGCAATATACATAAGAAAGTGTTTTACCAATGAATCTTGGAACACTGAAAAAAAAAATAAAATAAAACAAAACAAAAAAAGGGGTTTTACATTTTTCTATCCTTTTTTTATTATTTTCTTATCTCTTGTTTTATTTATATTTCATTTATTCATATAGTTGACATAATATTACATTTGTTTCAGGTGTACAGCATAGTGATTGGACAACTCTCTACCTTCTGCTATACTCACCACAAGTATGGCTACCATCTGTCACCATACTGTGTTGTACCTTTTATTCCTGTGACTTATCCATTCCATAACTGGAAGGCTAAATCTCTCAATCCCCTTTACCCATTTTGCCCCCACCCCAGCAACTGTCAGTTTGTACTCTGTATTAACAGGTCTGATTCTGCTTTTTGTTTCTTTATTCATTTGCTTTATTTTTTAGATTCTCTATATAAGTGAAATGATATGGTATTTGTCTTTTTTAAAATAATTTATTACGTTATGTTAGTCACTATACAGTACATCATTAGTTTTTGATGTAGTGTTCCATGATTCATTGTTTGTGTATAATACACAGTGCTCCATGAAATACATGCCTTTCTTAATAACCGTTATTGTGCTCACCCATCCCCCCACTCACCTCCCCTCTGAAACCCTCAGTTTGATTCCCGGAGTCCATAGTCTCTCGTGGTTCATCTCTCTCTCAGATTCCTGCCTTCATTTTTCCCGTCCTTGTTCTCATGTACTCCATGCTATTCCTTACATTCCACATATAAGTGAAACCATATAATTGTCTTTCTCTGTTTGACTTATTTCACTTAGCATAATCTCCTCCAGTCCCATCCATGTCAATGCAAATAGTGGGTATTCATCCTTTCTGATGGTTGAGCAATATTCCATTGTATATATGGACCACATCTTTATCCATTCATCTGTTAAAGGGCATCTTGTCTCCTTCCACAGTTTGGCTATTGTGGACATTGCTGCTATGAACATTTGGGATGCATAAGACCCTTCTTTTCCCTTTATCTGTATCTTTGCAGTAAATACTCAATAGTTCAATTGCTGGGTCATGGGGTAGCTCTATTTTTACCATCTTGAGTAACCTCCATACTATTTTCCAAAGTGGCTGTACTCATTCCCACCAACAGTGTAAGAGGGTCCCCCTTTCTCCACAACTTTGCCAAGACTTGTAGTTTCTTGTCTTATCAACTTTTGTCATTCTAACTGGTGTAAGGTGGTTTCTCATCGTGGTTTTGATTTTAATTGCCATGATGGCTAATGATGTTGAACATTTTTTCATCTGTCTGTTAGCCATTTGTATGTCTTCCTTGGAGAAGTGTCCATTCAGAAGAAAAAGATGGTGAAGGGGTAGGGGAACTTCTTTCAACCTGTCCCCTGAATTGCGCTGGGTATCTAGCAGACAATTCTGAACATCCATGAAACCACCCTGAGATGTAAGAAGGTACATCTGGATCTCTACAAACAGAGTATCTCAGGACGTTGGTCTCAAAGTATGGGGAGCCGTGATTCCACGAGCAGATAAACAGAAGGGGGAGGGAGCTGCCATAAGCAGTTGAGCTGAGAAGGTGAAATAGTAGTTTTCTATCCTTGTACAAACAGAATATTACATCACTTTCTCTATAAAATCACAGGAGACTTTAATGGTTTACATTAATGGAAGATGGCTTTGTATGGCAATGGTTTATCTCTCACATATATTCGCAAAATGTGTGTGGCTGAACTTATATCGGAGTGACAAAGAGATCTGGCTTTGGAGCCAGCATACTTGGTTTCATATCCTGCTGCCACCACTAACACTGTGGCAAAAGATGAGTGGCTTAAGGTCTCTGTACCTCAGTTTCCTCATTTAGAGAAGTTGGTAATTACACTAGCTTTCTGTATAGGATACTGGTGGGGATTAAAAGGGCCAACTTATGCCAAGTGTTTAAAATATTCTAATGCTTATTAAGTGCATTAGAAGTATTTGCTATTATTACTAGGGAAGGCACATCAAAACCAGTGTAAAATCAGAAGCTAGTATGTAAAGCCTAGGGTATCCAGACAGAGTTCAAATGTGAAAGGCAAGTGAGATGAGTTGGGCTATTGTAGAACCAAAGCACTGTTAGAGTTTGGAGGAAATAAGGGAGATACAAGCTTAAGACTTTCTAATTAATGTCTGTGCCTCTTGCTAGATGAGCAGATATGCAATATAGAAAACAGGCCACAGCATTAGCCATGTGATTTGTTATTAGGAAATGAAAATCCCTTCATGGACAGAGATTTTAATGGGAAGTCAAGGGAAGTTGTTAATGGAAGATTTTTGAAAAATTAAAATTGATAATCATCATAACGTTCAGTATAAAAGGTTTGAGTGATATTTGAATTATTTTCAAAATTTTCAGAAGTTTTTTTTTTATTTAAATTCCAGAGTTAGTTAACATACAGTGTAGTATTAGTTTTAGGTGTAGAATTTAGTGATTCATCACTTACATACAACAGGATTGCTCATGACAAGTGATCCCCTCCACTCACCTCCACCCACATCTCCCCTCTGATAATCACCAGATTGTTCTCTGTAGTTAAGAGTTTGTATCTTGGTTTGCCTCTCTCTCCCCCCACCCTTTGCTCTCATTGGTTTTATTTCTTAAATTCCACATATATACTAAATCATGCAGTATTTGTCTTTCTTTTACTGACTTATTTCACTTAACATTATACTCTGTAGCTCCATCCATGTCATTGCAAATGGAAAAACTTCATTCTTTTTTTAAGGCCAAGTAATATATTAATATATGAATATTATGACGTCTTTTTTTTTTCTCAGATCTAGGGTTAGGTTTAGGTTTAGGACCAGGTTGATGGTAAGGGTTGGTGTTACTGCCAGAGTGATGGTATGTGCCTGGTATCCTGCAGCTCAGAGACTCTCAAGAGGGTTAAGTTTATGTTAGGGTTTGAATTAGGGGTTAGGAATTAAGAGTTAAGGGTTAGAGTTGGGGCTAGGGCTAGGGTTTAGTTAATGAATGTGCCTAGCAATGTGTAGTTCAGAGACATTTCCATAGAATGAAACACCAGAGTCCTGTTGGGGTGAGAATAGATATGCTTGTGGAAGGAGATGAGGGAAGATGAGATGAGAGAGATGAGGGAAGGAGGGTATTTGGGGCTCTAAATACTCTTTAAATAGGTTCTCTAAATTTTGTAGGCATAAACTTACAATTGAATTTAAAAGACAACCAAGAAGGCATAAATGGTGTAGGATGACTCTCAAAGACTACTAGGTTAATAAGGAAAAGTTTAGTTTTAATATATTCCACCTTTCCTGTTTCATGACTCCTGAATCTCCCCTACTTCTAACCAGTTGTCTGGTAAATTTGGACTCTACCCTGATGGGAAGGAGTGGAAAAATCAGGTGACTCTGCAGAACTGATTCCCTTCATTGACAATACAACTCAAAGCAACTTTTCCCCTGTCATTTGGTGATAAGTTTTGTGGCATCTTGGTACAAATGCAACATCAAGTTGAAGGTATTTCTGTGAAGAGGTTTATTTTGACAAACTCAACACCCCAAAAACAAATAAACCAGTCAAGAAATGGGCAGAAGACATGAACAGACACTTCTCCAAAGAAGATATTCAAAAGGTTAACAGACACATGAAAAAATGTCCAACATCACTAGCCGTCAAGAAAATACCAATCAAAACCACAATGAGATACCACCTCACACCAGTCAGAATGGCAGAAATATTTAAAATAGGAAACAACAAATGTTGGCAAGGATGTGGAGGAAGAGGAACCCTCTTACATTATTTTGTAAGAAGGCAACCTGGTGCAGCCACTCTGTGGAAAACTATATGAAGTTTCCTCAAGGCATTAAAAATAGAGCTACCCTACAACTCAGCAATTGTTCAACTAGGTAGTTATACCAAAGATACAGATGTAGTGAAAAGAAGGGGCACATGCTCCCCCATGCTGGACATATGTCCCCAATGTGGACATAGCAGCAATGTCCACAATAGCCAAACTGTTAAAGGATGTGAGATGTCCTTCAACAGATGAGTGGATAAAGAAGATGTGGTTCATATATACAATGGAATACTACTCAGCCATCAGAAAGGATGAATACCTACCATTTGCATTGACATGGATGGAACTGGAGGGCATTATGCTGAGTAAATAAGTCAATCAGAGAAAGACAATTATCGTATGGTTTCATTCATATGTGGAAATAAGGAATAACACATAGAACCATAGCAGAACGGAGGGAAAACTAAACGGGAAGAAATCAGGGAGGGAGACAAACCATGAGAGACTGTGGAGCCCAGGAAACAAACTGAGGGCTACAGAAGGGAGGGGTTTGGTGGAATGGGGTAGCCTGGTGATAGGTATTAAGGAGGGCATGTGTTGTGATGAGAACTGGGAATTATACACAGTTAATGAATCATTGAACACTACATCAAAAACTAATGATGTACTATATGTTGTTTAACTGAACATAATTAAACAGTTTTATCTTGTGAACATTATACTGTTCTTACCTGGACAGTTCCTTGAAGGGCATTAATTGCAATATTGAGATTTGTATTCCCCATGGTCCCAGTCAAGGAATGAAAGTCACATTATTCTTTTTGTTTCCACAAAGGTTCTGTTTGCTCTGGGATAAGAATTCCATCCCCTGATACCTTAAATGCCCTAAAGAATTCCTGCATTCTGTTCAAAGCACATCTTTTGGACAAGACCAGGCTTTCTCTTCTGTGATATTGATAATCACAGTTTGTTTTAGACTCTGCTTCCCATGGATAGATTTTGAACATTAGCACAGATGATACAGAAAGACAGGGTGATATTTTCAGATTGCATGGCAGCCTGAATGCTTGTGTTGCTAAGTACATAGTAAGGCATAGGCCAGGAAAAGACAGCAGGGAGAGTGGATAAATACAGGAAAGTCAACATGGAAAGGTTGAGAGAGTGCCGCTTAGTCAAGTTCGGTTCAAAGGAACAGATATGACAGGAATTCAGAGAATGTCTGTTAGTGACACTGGGGTGAGAAGACACTGCTAAGCCATCCATTTTCCCTATAATGTTTGTCTTCAAGGAAGAGAGAGAGATTTTATTCCACAGTTCAAAAGGTACCATTGATAGGGTCTTCATTCCCCCTTCTCCACTAAGAGGAAATCAAGCCATGAATCTCCGAACTTCTTTCATCATGAATTCTGAATTTTTTGCCCCTTATCTCCTATCCCTTTTTACTTCTAGGAGAATGCTGAACAACAGCTGGTACAGCAGTTAAAGAAACAACACATAACTGCCACTTTCTTTTTAAGTAATGTAGTAAGGAATTCAGGCAGCTTTCAGGGAAGGAATTCAGGGAAGGAAATTTTGCCTGCCTCAGAGAAAACACCCACAGCATCTGAATTAAAATATTTTGTATTTTATTACTACTTATTTTAGGGAAATAAGAAAGAAATCCCTTGGAACACCCCCCCATCCCTCATGAGGTTGACACTTACCTTATCAATAATATTAAAAAGCATATCGTTATCTTTGAGAGTTAGTCTTAAGGTCTTGGGTCACATTCAATGTTCCTACCTTTCTAGCTGTAACTCAACCAATAAGACATCCCTTATCTTTTTAAAGGTTACAATATTTGAGCTAGTAAAAGTCCCTCAAAAGACTGCAGGTGGGTCTGTTCTGGTTGAATTTGTCTTTGCCATCTTCTATCAGAGAAGATGGCAAAGAGTGAGGGGCAGATGTGGCTGGGGAAACTGTTTGGGAACATGTAAGTGTGAGCTATTATATCTTTTAATAGCAACTATATATTAAAGTGTTTGTCTTTTCTATGAAAAATTAGTAACACACAAGAGAAAAAGCCAACTGAAAACCAAATTATTAATGTACATTTGAGCTGCTTAACTTCATTTTTTTACAAAAGAACAAACACAAGATAAATTGTTAATTGGATTTTATGCAATACTCACAATCTTTGTCCATTAAAACTCAATTAATTTTCTATTCAGAGGCATCAATTGAGATTGTAGAAAACCTAAAAATGTGGAATAATTATAAATTATGACTCAGAGTTCAAATGTCTTAGCTGCTGTTCTTAAGCACATGAAATTTTATGGAAACTTTCTTTCCATGCTGTTGTCCAGGCCTCACAGCCTGTGATTCACACCCTTTCAATCCCAAGCACCACCACTGGTTCCTACCCTCTTTCCTGCTCCAAACACCATCCCCTTTCCTCTTGCTCCCTCTGCAGTTTCCTTCAACTCTGTATTTTCATTTTGGTCATGCAAAGCTAGTTGTAGTCTCATTTGTGATTGGAAGCATTCTATTACTGAAACATCCAGTCTATTTCACTTTTCAATCAGGATTAAGATCTTTATTTTAGCTCATAGTGTGAATACTCATTTTTGGATGTGTGTTACATACATGCGCCCTTGCTTATAGTTCCAGTCGCATGCTATTTTCTGTCTAGATATAAGCTATTAGCATAAATAAATATTTTGTTCACCTTATAATGCAATTGAAGCTTTTTTTTTTCACCCAGTGTTGACATTTTAAAATTGTTACTGAGTTATTTTTCATCTCATGGTAAACCCCGATTTATATGTAAGATTATTTAAACTACAGATGTCCCTTTCTCTGTCCCACAAAACAGGAAGTAACCCTGAGATACATAAAAGGAGAATAAAGTGAAAGCATTTCTTTTTGTAAAACAAAAAAAGATTATTTTTCATGAAAATTGTCTTTTGGCTGTGTGGGATGTGATCTTTAATTTTTATTTACCCAAATACTAAATTAGGGATGCATGAAAAGAACTCATTCTCTTGAAAAGTTATTGATTTTTACCCACAACAAGAAAAATATCTGAATGACACATAAAAATAAAGCTATAAAAATGCTATTCTCATAAGAGCAGTATTTAGAAATGTCATAGGTTTTTGCCAGTTTGCGAGTAGGAGATCGGCAACGAGTGGGCAGCCTTTGAGTTTATGATTCTTCCTTCAGGTACAGGGAAAAATGAATGATGAGGGGAGAAAATGCAAGTTCTGAAGGCTACTTTGTTCTACTGGGTTTTTCCAACTGGCCTCATCTGGAGGTAGCTCTCTTTGTGGTCATCTTGATGTTCTACTTGATGACATTGGTAGGCAACCTGTTTATCATCATCTTGTCGTACCTGGATGCTCATCTCCACACACCTATGTACTTCTTCCTCTCAAACCTCTCTTTTCTGGATCTCTGCTACACCACCAGCTCCATCCCTCAGTTGCTGGTCAACCTCTGGGGCCCAGAAAAGACCATCTCTTACACCGGTTGCATGATTCAACTTTACTTTGTCCTTGCACTGGGAACCACAGAGTGTGTCCTCCTGGTGGTGATGTCCTATGACCGTTATGCAGCTGTCTGTAGACCCTTGCATTACGCTGTCCTCATGAATCCTCGTTTCTGCCACCTGTTGGCTGTGGCTTCCTGGGTCAGTGGCTTTACCACCTCAGCACTTCATTCCTCCTTTACCTTCTGGGTGCCCTTATGTGGACATCGCCATGTGGATCATTTCTTCTGTGAAGTTCCAGCACTGCTGCGATTATCATGTGTTGATACCCATGTGAATGAGCTGACCCTCTTGATCATGAGCTCCATTTTTGTTCTCACACCACTCATCCTCATTCTCAGCTCATATAGTGCCATTGCCCGGGCTGTGCTGAGGATGCAGTCAACCGCCGGACTTCAGAGAGCTTTTAGGACATGTGGAGCCCATCTTACGGTTGTGTCCCTCTTTTTCATTCCTGTCATCTGCATATATCTGCAGCCACCATCAGGAAAGTCTCAAGATCAAGGCAAGTTCATTGCCCTCTTTTATACTGTAGTCACGCCTAGCCTCAACCCTCTAATCTATACTCTGAGAAACAAAGATGTAAGAGGGGCAATAAGGAGACTCATGGGGCAGGAGAGGGAGATGTGACAGAGAGATCACAATTTCTGTCCTGCAATTTTTGTTCAGAGTCTTGTCCATCTTGGAGGGTGGTTTCCCTGATTCTTTGATACTTATTTTGTTCTACACCCCAGGAAATATATAAGAAAATTTCAGCCCTAATTTTGGGTTCTTTTTATTGGCTTATTCTGAAAATATTATATAAAGAAAACTTTTTTTGTTTGTACCACTTTAATAATTCCATATTTAGTGTCCATAGAAATTAGAGACTGGGTTTTAAGAATAATGTGCTAATTTATGAACTGAGAATTAATATCTACAGAAAGGGAAACAATATAGCAAAGGCACAAATGAATGGAGTCTTTGGTCATTAACAGGCATTTGATTTAGCTAAGTGGTCAAACTGTATGACAGTTCTTTGGTTGAAGCATACTATTTTAAGATACTAAATTATATGAGTGTTTTACCCGATAGGTATATACACTGGTTACAGTGAAGAGTATAAAGAAAGATCTATTCAAATGGATAAACACCCATTCATGTGTTCATCTACTCATTCATTCATTTATTTACTTTGTTAGCTAAACGTCTTCTAGATTTTACATTTTTGCTAACATAGACAAACACTATGATAAATGGTAGACACTCTTTTTTATGTAAATATAACTCATTTTCTGGTGGAAGAAATGAAAATGTAAGGTGAAAAATGAAGTATCTTTACATGACTTAATTTGTCACTGGGCATGGTGCTAATAAATTAGGGTAGCTTTGATGATGAACACTGGGTGATATACTCAACTAATGAATTACTGAACATTATATCAAAAACAACTGATGTACTATACCTTTGCTAATTGAATTTAAATTTAAAAATTAAGGGGGAGAATGATGTAGGGGAAATCGGAGGGGGAGATGAACCATGAGAGACTGTGGACTCTGAGAAACAAACAGGGTTTTGGAGGGGTTTTGGTGGTGGGTATTAAGGAGGGCACATATTGCATGGAGCAGTGGGTGTGATGCATAAACAATGAATCTTGAAACACGGAAAAAAATAAAAATAAAAATATGATTTCTAAAAAAAATTAAGGTAACTTTTATTTTTTATTTTTTATATATTTGTTTTTTTAAATCATTTTTTTAATTTATTTTCAGCATAACAGTATTCATTGTTTTTGTACCACACCCAGTGCTCCATGCAATCTGTGCCCTCTCTAATACCCACCACCTGGTTCCCCCAACCTCCCACCCCCCACCTCTTCAAACCCTTCAGATTGTGAACTTTTTTTAAATTGAAATTTAATTTAATTAACATATAGCACATTATTAGTTTCAGAGTTAACTTAGTGATTCCTCAGTTTCATATAACACCCAGTGCTCATTACCTCAGTGCCCTCCTTCATGCCCATTACCCAGTTATAGGGTAGCTTTTTATTTATTTATTTATTTTCGCACGTGTTAAACTACTTTTTTTTTTTTAAATTTTAGTTCTCAGAAAGGCAGTTCAATTACTGTGGAGTACTGGGTACAAGACAAATTAGCAGCACTATATCCAGTAGGCCACATCATATTTTATTTCCTTTCTTTTTTTTTAATTTAAATTCGATTAGCCTTTGTAGAGTACATAATTTGTTTTTGGTATAATGTTAAATGATTCATTAGTTGCAAATAACACCCAGTGTTCATATCACTTGCTCTCCTTAATGCCCGTCACCCAACTACCCCATCCCCACATCCACCTCCCTTTCTCTAACTTTCAAAACTAAGGATACACTATATATTGGCTAATTGAACATAATTTTAAAAATAGGGTCTTTCTATTTTTTATTTTTTATTATGTTATGTTAGTCATGATACAGCATATCATTAGTTTATGATGTAGTGTTCCATGACTCATTGTTTGCCTTTTTAAAATTTAAAATAAAACCAGTAGTCTGGCCATAAATCTTGAAAAATCAATATCATTTGGTAATTCCTATAGGAAGATGACAATAATTAAAGAAAACCCAAACCACAGTATGTATTTAATTTGCTTTGACTTAGTTAATGACATACTGAAGAGACAGTAAAACTTTTCTTTTAAACATTGTTACTCTTTGCTAAGCAGAATTCATTTTTAATGTTGAAAAGAAAATTGATTCATATCCTTTAATTTATCACTATTAGTGGTAGATAATAACGTTGATGGATCATGGGTGGAAGAGACTCCACTTCTGTGTGATTTTTTTAATTACTTAATAATATGAATATGTCATATTTTTCTTGTAATCACTTGACCAATTTATTACACACATCATTCTCCCCCATCACCACTTGAAATAAATCTACTTTGCATATTCTACTTCAGAGTGGAAGACATGTTCAGTCAAAGCTAGTCAGCTTATAGATAGGAACAGTGGTCTAGGGACAATTTATTTTATTTTATTTTATTTTGTTTTGTTTTGTTTTATTTTATTATGTTAGTCACCATACAGTACTTCATTCGTTTTTGACATAGTGCTCCATGATTCATTGTTTGCAGACAATTTTTTTTAAAGCGGTATCTTAGAAACTCATCACATTTGTAGCTGTAGATATTACAGATATTAGATACAGATATTACAGATATTAGTTGTGGTTTTTCACCTCTTTTAAGATCTAGATGTAATTGACCTAGATCTTTTTAAATAGATCATAAAACTAAGAAAATGGATTTTCCCTAGGTTCCTGAGTGCATTACCATTATGTGGTCTGCTGTACTTGGATTCCCTCTCTGCAGATTTTGTTTTATTCTCTCATCTTTTTATTTTTTTTATTTTTATTTTTTAAATTTCTTTTCAGTGTACCAGAATTCATTGTTTATGCACCACACCCAGTGCTCCATGCAATACATGCCCTCCTTAATACCCACCACCAGGCTCACCCAACATCCCACCCCCCTCCCCTTCAAAACCCTCAGATTGTTTTTCAGAGTCCATAGTCTCTCATGGTTCGTCTCCCCCTCCAATTTCCCCCAACTCCCTTCTCCTCTCCATCTCCCCATGTCCTCCGTGTTATTTCTTATACTCCACAAATATCTCATCTTGCTTTTAATCTCTCACTGGACATGAACACTGATAGAAGGTACAGTCCCATGTCTTGAACCTATCCACAAGTAAGGCTCATGTATGTAATAGAATTTTTATTAAATATTAAGTAATTAAATAATAATTTTAATATTAAATCATGTGATGGGATCACTTCACATATCACACAAACTTTACAAAATGTGAAAACACAGACTCCTCCTGCCTCCCTGGAAATCTTACCATTGGGAAACCTCATGTAGCACTCCAATCTTTCAATATATAAAGAGTTCTTTTTTTTCAAGTCTAGCAAAGTATAATTTACATACAATAAAATCCATCCACTTAAAATGTACATTTCAAAGAGTTTTCACAAATGTATAGTTAAACCTGTTGTGTCTTGTGTTGTTAATTTTAGCCATTCTGACAGGTGTGAGGTGGTATCATCCTGGTTTTGATTTGTATTTCCCTGATGATGAGTGACATTGAGCATCTTTTCAGGTTTCTGTTAGCCATATGGACGCCTTCTTTGGAAAAGTGTCTATTCATGTTATCTGCCCAATTCTGGACCAGATTATTTGGGGTTTTTTGGGTTGAGTTTAGTAAGTTCTTTATAGATTTTGGATACTAACCCTTTAACAGATATGTCATTTGCAAATATCTTCTCCTATTCCCTAGGCTGCCATTTAGTTTTGTTGATTGTTTCCTTCACTGTGCAGAGGCTTTTTATCTAGATGAAGTCCCAATAGTTTATTTTTGCTTTTGTTTCCCTTGCCTGTGGTGACATGTCTAGTAAGAAGTTGCTACAGTTGAGGTCAAAGAGGTTGCTGCCTGTTTTCTCCTCTAGGGTTTTGATGGACTGCTGCCTCTAACTAAGGTCTTTGATCCATTTTGAGTTTATCTTTGGGTATGGTTTAAGAAAGTGATCCAGTTCCAAGAGATTATTCTGAGTGAAATAAGTCAAGCAGAGAGAGTCAATTACCATATGGTTTCACTTATTTGTGGAGCATAACAAATAACATGGAGGACATGGGGAGATGGAGAGGAGAAGGGAGTTGAGGGAAATTGGAAGGGGAGGTGAACCATGAGAGACTATGGACTCTGAAAAACAACCTGAGGGTTTTGAAGGGGTGGGGGGGTGGGAGGTTGGGTGAGCCTGGTGGTGGGTATTAAGGAGGGCATGTATTGCATGGAGCACTGGGTGTGGTGCAAAAACAATGAATACTGTTACACTGAAAAGAAATTAAAAAAAAAAAAGAAAAGAAAGAAAGAAAGTGATCCAGTTTCATTCTTCCTTTGCTGTGAACTTTTCATAGATGGTTTTTATGAAATTAAGGGAAGTTCCCTCCATCCCTACAATATGAAGAGTTTTAATCAAGAAAGGGTGCTGGACATCGGAAAGGATGAATACCCAACTTTTGTATCAATATGGATGGGACTGGAGGAAATTATGCTGACTGAAATGAGTCAAGCAGAGAAAATCAATTATCATATAGTTTCACTTACTTTTGGAGCATAGGGAATAACATGGAGGACATTAGGAGAAGGAAACAAACAGGGTCTTGGAAGGGAGGAAAGTGGGGGGATGGGTAAGCCTGGAGATGGGTATTAAGGAGGGCACATATTGCATGGAGCACTGGGTGTGGTGCATAAACAATGAATCTCAGAACACTGAAAAAATAAAATAAAAATTTTTTAAAAAGGGTGCTGTATTTTGTCAAATGCTTTTTCTGCATCAGTTAAGAGGATCATATGGTTCTAGAGTTTTCTTTTGTTTAAATGCTCTATCATATTGACTGATTTGTGAATGTTGAGCCACCCTTGCATCCCAGGCATAAAACCCACTTGGTCATGGTAAATAATCCTTTTAATGTACTGTTGGATCCTATTGGCTAGGATCTTATTAATTGAGTATTTTGGCATCCATGTTCATCAGAGATATTGGTCTGTAATTCTCCTTTTTGATGGGGTCTTTGCCCGGTTTCGGAGCAGGGCAATGATGGCCTCATAAGAGGAGTTTGGAACCATGGTACTAGCACAAAAACAGACACATAGACCAATGGAACAGAACAGAGACCTCAGAAATGGACTCTCAACTCTCTCGTCAATTAATCTGTGACAAATCAGGAAAAAACATCCAATGGAAAAAAAGACAGACTCTTCAATGAATGGTGCTTGGAAAATTGGACTGCTACATATATAATGAAAGTGGACCATTCCCTTACATCATACACAAAGTTAAACTCACAATGCATGAAAGATCTCAATGTGAGACAGGAATCCATCAAAATCCTAGACGAGAACATAGGCAGTTACCTCTTGGACATTAGTCCACAGCAAATTCTTTCAAGACATGGCCCCAAAGACAAGGGAAACAAAAGCAAAAAGGAACTTTTCAGACTTCATCAAGAAAAAAATCTTCTGTACAGCAAAGGAAACAATCCACAAAACTAAGAGGCAACTCATGGAATGGGAGAAGATATTTATAAATGACATTACAGATAAGGATCTGATATCCAAGATCTGTAAAGTACTTCTCAAACGAACACCCAAAAATAAAGAATCCAGTCAAGAAATGGGCAAAAGATATGAAAAGAAAATTCTCTAGAGAAGACAAAGAAATGGCTAACAGACACATGAAACATTGTTCTACATTACTAGCCATCAGGGAAATAAAAATCAAAATCACACTGAGATACCACCTTACACCAGTTAGAATGGTAAAACTTAACAAGGCAGGAAACAACAGATGTTGACAAGGATGTGGAGAAAGGGGAACCCTCCTACACAGTTGGTGGGAATGCAACCTGGTGCAGTCACTCTGGAAAACAGTATGGAGGTTCCTCAAGATGTTAACAATAGAGCTTACCGAGGGGGGAGGAGTCAAGATGGCAGAGGAGTAGCAGGCTGAGATGTCATCAGGTAGCAGGAGTTCAACTAGATATTTACCAAACCATTCTGAACACCTACAAATCCAACAAGAGATCGAAAAGAAGAGCAGCAATTCTAGAAACAGAAAATCGACCACGTTTGGAATGGTAGGACCTGAGGAGAAGTGAATCCAAGCGATGGGAAGATAGACCACAGGGGGAGGGGCTGGCTCCTGGCAAGTGTCAGAGCAACGGAGCACAAAATCTGAACTTTTAAAAGTCTGCAGCACTGAGGGACATTGCTCCAGAGTCTAAGCGGGGGTGGAGCCCTCACGGGGACAGAGTGGTCTCAGGTCCCGTGGGGTCACAGAAGGATCGGGGGTGTCTGAATGTAGCAGAGCTCACAGGTATTAAGAGTGGGGAAGACAGCTACGGAGACAGAACTGAGGAGTGAGCTCTCAGCTCCAGGTTTCCTTAAACTGTGATCCATGGCACAGTCAGACCACTACTCTTTGAGCAGTAACCCCACAAGTGCCAGATCTGGGGAGACATCCACCCCCAGAAGAGCAGCAGGGATCTGCTGGGTTTGGAGACTCCAAACAGGTCTATGTGCCAGAGAGAGAAACACTTGGTCACAGGCCAGGTGAGCTCAGAGCACAGCTGGAGACCAGGGAGATGGGAGGGACCGAATGCTTTTTTTGGAGGGCTAACTGAGGAGTGGGCCCCGAGCTCTCAGCTCCTCCAGGCCAGAGACTGGGAGGCCGCCATTTTCATTCCCCATCCTCCAGAGCTCTACAGAAAGCATTCAGAGAACAAAAGCTCCCGAGAGTGAACCTGGGCAGATTACTTAGCCCCTCCCCTGTTAATAGATCAAAATATACCCTAAATCTAGTACAAGGTTTCTTCTAGTCTCCAGCCTGATCAAATTCTCTCCACTTTCTCTTTCTTTCTTTTCCCAACCAACTTATCTTATAAACTCCTTTTTTAGAATTTTTAAAAAATTTTTTATCTTTACAGTCATATTCCATCCCTTCATCATGTTTACCATTATTTTGTGTGTGTGTGTGTGTGTGTGTGTGTGTGTATATATATATATATATACACGTTTTTCTTTCTTTAGAAGTTTGGGAGGTAGTTTCTTCTAAGAGACCAAACTACTCTCAAAATCAAGTGGTTGATTCCGTTATATTCACCAGTCTAATATAGATATTTTCTTTCTTCTTTTTCTTTTTAAAAATTTTTATGAACTTCTTTTTACCCCCTTTCTTCTCCCCATGATTGGGGGTCTCTTCTGGTATGATTATGCACATTTTTCTGGGGTCTTTCCCACACTTTTAGTATTTTATACTTTTGTTCATATATTCTTATCTGGATAAAATGACAAGGCAGAAAAACTCACAACAACAAAAAAAAGAACAAGAGGCAGTACCAAAGGCTAGAGACCTAATCAACCCGGACGTGGGTAATATGTCAGATCTAAAGTTCAGAATGACGATTCTCAAGGTGTTAGCTTGGCTCAAAAAAGGCATGGAAGTAGGGAAACCCTGTCTGGAGAAATAAAAGCCATTTCTGGAGAAATAAAAGAACTAAAATCTAACCAAGCTAAAAATCAAAAAAGCTATTAATGAGGTGCAATAAAAAATGGAGGCTCTTACTGCTAGGATAAATGAGGCAGAAGAGAGAATTAGTGATATAGAAGACCAAGTGAGAGAGAATAAAGGAACTGCACAAAAAAGAGACAACTACTAGACCACAAGGGGAGAATTCAAGAGATAACTGATACCATAACACAAAACAATATTAGAATAATTGGGATTCCAGAAGAAGAAGAAAGAGAGAGAGGGTGGCAGAAGGTATATTGGAGCGAATTATTGTACAGAATTCCCCTAATAAGGCAAAGGGAACAAGCATCAAAATCCAGGAGGTGCAGAGAACCTCCCTCAAAATCAATAAGAATAGGTCCATACCCCATAATCTAATAGTAAAATTTACAAGTCTTAGTGACAAAGAGAAAAGCCTGAAATCAGTCCGGGACAAGAAGTCTATAACATACAATGGTAAAAATATTAGATTGACAGCAGACTTATCCACAGAGACCTGGCAGGCCAGAAAGAACTGGCATGATATATTCAGAGCACTAAATAAGAAGAACATTCAAACAAGAATACTATATCCAGCTAGGCTATCATTGAAAATAGAAGGAGAGAAGGGAGATAAAAAGCTTCCAAGACAAAAAAAAAAAAAAAAAAAAAAAAACCTAAAAAAATTTGCAGACACCAAACCAGCTCTACAGGAAATATTTAAAGGGGTCCTCTAAGCAAAGAGAGAGCCTAAAAGTAGTAGACCAGAATGGAACAGACAATATACAGTAACAGTCACCTTACAGGCAATACAAAGGCACTAAATTCATATCTCTCAATAGTTACCCTGAATGTAAATGTGCTCAATGCCCCAATCAAAAGACACAGGGTATCAGAATGGATAAAAACCCAAAACCGATCAATATTCTGTCTACAAGAAACTCATTTTAGACCCAAAGATACCTCCAGATTTAAAGTAAGGGGGTGGAAAACAATTTACCATGCCAATGGACATAAAAGAAAGCTGGGGTGGCAATCCTTATATCAGATCAAATAGATTTTAAGCCAAACACTATAATAAGAAATGAGGAAGGACACTATATCATACTCAAAGAGTCTGTCCGACAAGAAGATCTAACAGTTTTAAATATCTATGCCCTAACATGGGAACAGCCAACTACATAAACCAATTAATAACAAAATCAAAGAAATACATCAACAATAATACAATAAGAGTAGGGGACTTTAACAATCCCCTCACTGAAATGGACAGATCATCCAAGCAAAAGATCAACAAGGAAATAAGGACCTTAAATGACACACTGGACCAGATGGACATCACAGATATATTCATAACATTTCATCCCAAAGCAACAGAATACACATTCTTCTCTAGTGCACATGGAACATTCTCCAGAATAGATCACATCCTGGGTCACAAAGCAGGTCTCAACCGGTACCAAAAGATTGACATCATTCCCTGCATATTTTCAGACCACAATGCTCTGAAGCTAGAACTCAATCACAAGAGGAAATTTGGAAAGTACCCAAATACATGGATACTATACAGCACCCTTCTAAAGAATGAATGGGCCAACCAGGAAATTAAAGAAGAATTGAAAAAATTTATGGGAACAAATGATAATGAAAACACAACTGTTCAAAATCTGTGGGACACAGCAAAGGCAGTCTTGAGAGGAAAATATATAGCGATACAAGCCTTTCTCAAGAAACAAGAAAGGGGGGCGCCTGGGTGGCTCAGTGGTTTAAGCCGCTGCCTTCGGCTCAGGTCATGATCTCAGGGTCCTGGGATCGAGTCCCACATGGGGCTCTCTGCTCAGCAGGGAGCCTGTTTCCCTCCCTCTCTCTGCCTGCCTCTCTGTCTACTTGTGATCTCTCTCTGTCAAATAAATAAATAAAATCTTAAAAAAAAAAAAAAGAAACAAGAAAGGTCTCAGGTACACAACCTAACCCTACACCTAAAGGAGCTGGAGAAGAACAACAAAGAAAGCCTAAACCCAGCAGGAGAAGAGAAATCATAAAGATCAGAGCAGAAATCAATGAAATAGAAACTAAAAAAACAATAGAACAAATCAACGAAACTAGGAGCTGGTTCTTCGAAAGAATTAATAAGATTGATTAAACCCCTGGCCAGACTTATCAAAAAGAAAAGAGAAAGAACCCAAATAAATAAAATCATGAATGAAGGAGGAGAGATCACAACCAACACCAAAGAAATACAAACAATTATCATATGGTTTCACTTATTTGTGGAGCATAACAAATAGCATGGAGGACAAGGGGAGATGGAGAGGAGAAGGGAGTTGAGGGAAATTGGAAGGGGAGGTGAACCATGAGAGACTATGCACTCTGAAAAACAATCTGAGGGTTCTGAAGGGGCGGGGGGTGGGAGGTTGGGGGAACCCAGTGGTGGTTATTAGAGAGGGCACGGATTGCATGGAGCACTGGGGTGTGGTGCAAAAACAATGAATACTGTAATGCTGAAAAGAAATAAAAAATTAATTTTTTTAAAAAAAGAACATACTATGAGCAACTCTACGTCAACAAATTCAACAATCTGGAAGAAATGGATACATTTCTAGAAACATATAAACTACCACAACTGAACCAGGAAGAAATAGAAAACCTGAACAGATCCATAACCAGTAAGGAGATTGAAGCAGTCATCAAAAATCTCCCAACAAACAAGAGCCCAGGGCTAGACGGCTTCCCAGGGGAATTCTACCAAACATTTAAAGAAGAATTAATTCCTACTCTCCTGAAACTGTTCCAAAAAATAGAAATGGGAGGAAAACTTCAAAACTCATTTTATGAGGCCAGCATTACCTTGATCCCAAAACCAGACAAGGATCCCATCAATTAAGAGAATTACAGACCAATATCCTTGATGAACACAGATGCAAAACTCTCACCAAATTACTAGCCAACAGGATCCAACAGTACATTAAAAGGATTATTCACCATGACCAAGTGGGATTTATTCCAGGGCTACAAGTTTGGTTCAACATCTGCAAATCAATCAATGTGATACAATATATTAATAAAAGAAAGAACAAGAACCATATCATACTCTCAATAGATGCTGAAAAAACATTTGACAAAGTACACCATCCTTTCCTGATCAAAACTCTGCAAAGTGTAGGGATAGAGGGTACATACCTCAATATCATCAAAGCCATCTATGTAAAACCCACCGCAAATATCATTCTCAATGGAGAAAGACAGAGTGCTTTTCTGCTATGGTCAGGAACACGGCGAGATGTCCATTATCACCACTGCCATTCAACATAGTACTAGAAGTCCTAGCCTCAGCAATCAGACAACAAAAAGAAATTAAAGGCATCCAAATCTGCAAAGAAGTCAAACTATCACTCTTTGCAGATGATAAGATAATTTACGTGGAAAACCCAAAAGACTCCATTCCAAACCTGCTAGAACCTGTACAAGAATTCAGTAAAGTGTCAGGATATAAAATCAATGCACAGCAATTAAGTTCATTTCTTTACACCAAGACAAAAGAAAGAAATTAAGGAGTCAGTCCCATTTACAATTGCATCCAAAACCATAAGATACCTAGGAATAAACCTAACCAAAGAGGCAAAGAATCTATACTCAGAAAACTATAAAGTAGTCATGAAAGAAACTGAGGAAGACACAATGAAATGGAAAAATGTTCCATGCTTATGGATCAGAAAAACAAATATTGTAAAAATGTCTATGTTACCTAAAGCAATCTACACATTTAATGCAATCCCTATTGAAATCCCATCAATTTTTTTCAAAAAAAGGAACAAATAATCCTAAAATTTATATGGAACCAGAAAAGACCTCAAGTAGCCACCAAAGAAAGCCAAAGTTGGTGGCATCACGATTCCAGACTTCAAGCTCTATTACAAAGCTGTCATCATCAAGACAGTATGGTACTGGCACAAAAACAGACACATAGATCAATGGAACAGAATAGAAAGCCCAGAAATAGACCTTCAACTCTATGGTCAACTAATCTTCAACCAAGCAGGAAAGAATGTCCAATGGAAAAAAGACAGTCTCTTCAACAAGTGGTGTTTGGAAAATTGGACAGCCACATGCAGAAAAATTAAAATGAACCATTTCCTTACACCACACACAAAAATAGACTCAAAATGGATGAAGTACCTCAATGTGAGAAAGGAATCCATCAAAATCCTTG